>NC_090253.1:21677620-21685120 GCF_037325665.1 Littorina saxatilis | reverse complement strand
AGCTAAATATCTTCTTTAGTTTATTTCTATATAATGTTCCTAATTTTGCATTTTGTATACTTTTCTTTTCTTACTTATTCCTTCGTGCCTTTTCTTTCTTTCTTGTTTTCTTTCTATCCTTCTTTCTGTGTTTCTTTCTTGTTTTCTTTCTATCCTTCTTTCTGTGTTTCTTTCTCGTTTTCTTTCTATCCTTCTTTCTGTGTTTCTTTCTTGTTTTCTTTCTATCCTTCTTTCTGTGTTTCTTTCTTGTTTTCTTTCTATCCTTCTTTCTGTGTTTCTTTCTTGTTTTCTTTCTATCCTTCTTTCTGTGTTTCTTTCTTGTTTTCTTTCTATCCTTCTTTCTGTGTTTCTTTCTTATTCTCGTTTTCTTTTAAACTTTCTTATTTCCGTGTTTCTGTATTTTCCTTTTTGTTCTTTACGCAGAATATTTACTGCAACCTGAGAGTATGTCCGGCACATCATGTTATCATTGTATCTACCGTCTTACAGATGGTTTTAAAAACTGCTGGCTGATTCTTCTTCTGTCTTCTGCGTTCGTGGGCTAAAACTCCCACGTACACTCGTGTCTTTGCACGAGTGGAATTTTACGTGTATGACCGTTTTTTTACCCCGCCATTTAGGCAGCCATACGCCGCTTTCGGAGGAACTGCTGGCTGATGACGTGTGAAGAGCTGCACAATTATTTTCTAAAAGAAAACATGTTCGCGCGTATCTTCTTCTTTTTCTTCTTCTTCTTCGTTCATGGGCTTAGACTCGATCCACGTTCACTCATGTTTTTAGCACGAGTGGATCTTTACGTGTTTGACCGTTTTTACTTCGCCAAGTCGGTCAGACGAGCACGAAATCTTTCTTCACCAGAAACCGGTCATAGAATTTAATTAATTTTTAATGACTAAGTCAAACCAAATGCAGTGGCTATTTTCTTGTTATTTAAAATGATGTCTTAGAAAAGATGCAACAACATATAAAACAAATCAAATGACCATCAGAGAATACGTGAAAAACTAACACCACCTGGAAATTCTAAAAGGTTTGCTAATGACCAGGGTTCAAAATCATGGAATATTTGAAAACAGAATATTGCATGGTGGGGCGCCTATGAAAGCGCTGCTAAATTTCAGTCGTTTTCTATGCAATCTTCATTTCATGCCAAGCGGTTATATGGGATAAGGCTATCCCTCCACTTCGACTTGGATAAATACCTAAAATCAAATTAAACTTTTCACACAGAGCAGTCATATGTTGAGTTTTGGTATGGTCTGGGTGGCCGAGTGGTAAACGCACTTGCCTCGGAAGAGAGAGGTTGCGAGTCCGACCCCGGGTCAGGGCGTTAGCAATTTTCTTCCCCCCCCCCCCCCCCCCCCCCCTTTCCTAACCTAGGTGTTGGGTTCAAGTGCTAGTCTTTCGGATGAGACGAAAAACCGAGGTCCCTTCGTGTACACTACATTGGGGTGTGCACGTTAAAGATTTCACGATTGACAAAAGACTGAGTCTTTCCTGGCAAATTTGTATAGACATAGTTACAAACAAACAAAAAAGTCCACCAAATACCCGTGTGACTTGGAATAATAGGCCGTGAAAGGTGAATGCTCGCCCTAATAGGCTTGAGGTTTGCTGGCCGATGTGAATGCGTGATATATTGTGTAAAAACATTTCCATCTCACACGGCATAAATAAATCCCTGCGCCTTGAATCCGTGGTTGAGAGATGTGCGCGATATAAATTGCATAAAATAAAATTAAAATAAATAAAAAATAAATAAAAATAAAAAAGGTGTCCAAATTGACGGATGGTCTGATCCCATATAACGCATCTGACATCCGAAGGACTGTGTCTTTGTTTTTATCCTTAACATGTATTATGTTGAATTATCTATGAATTGTTGAATAAACACTGTTTAAACCAAGGACTGTGTCTTTAAATGGCTTAATGTCTGAAGTGCACGCAGAATCATAAAAAAAGGGGCGTGATTATCGAGTTCAATTATCAGCCTTTCTGTTTCTGTAATCAATTACGGAAGTCACACGGCAATCCCTATCCAGCAAGTTCGACGATTTGTATTTTTTACCGTGCTCAATATGGTTATTAATGCTAAGGAGTTACATTGCACAACAAAGCTTTCGAATCGGAAAAATTAATTAAATAGACTGGTGTTTTACGTAAAATTAATAAAGAGACCCAAGGTTAGTTGTGGATTTTTTTTTAAACTGCGAGTTAACATAAAAATAATACACAAATATTCTAAATCAATTACACTGATTATCTAATTACTTCAAAGGGGCAATCAAAGGTTGAACTTGTGTATCATTTCTTGCAATCATATGACGACAGACTTTTATTTCAATGAATTTAAAAAAGGATTTGATATCAAGAACCCAGAAAAAAACCACTAAAATTAATTCACACACACACACACACACACACACATATACACACACACACACACACACACACACACACAACCACACACACACACACACACACACACACACACACACACACATAAGGAAACATAGTTTTAGTCTAGTAATCAAATATAACTCCGCGGTAAACAATTTGTACCCAAAATAATGACTAATATTTAGAATCATTGCATTGTGTAATCTAAAGGAAAATAAGTGCTTCGCACAAATACCAATGCAGTACAATCGGCAGCAAACATGTCTCGGATCATTAAAGATATTTTCCATCTCATGTAATCCATCATGTCAGCCACTACGGACCTGTTCAGGCTTTTACATGGGATAAAATCATCAACTTGAACACATACCTAACATCAACTTGAACACATACCTAACATCAACTTGAACACATACCTAATACCAACGGCCTGGCTACTTTCTGTGCAGGATTTTATTGTGCGAGTGTCAACATGCGAAATTAAGGCATCTCATCTCGCCCCCAATTATCTCACGATTTGCCGTGAGTGGCATTTTGCCCCCGCTCATCAGAATTCGTCACTGTCACCGGCACGCACATTCACTGATCACTATGTGTGAGAGAGAGAGAGAGAGAGAAAGAGAGAGAGAGAGAGAGAGAGAGAGAGAGAGAGAGAGAGAGAGGGAGAGAGGGAGAGACAGAGACAGAGAGTGAGAGAGACAGAGAGAGAGACAGAGAGATAGAGTTGGAGAGACAGAGACAGAGACAAAGAGAATGATAGATACAGAGACAGAGAGGGAGAGAGAGAGAGAGCGCGCGTCTTTACGTGTCAGTCAAACCTGAATTCTTACAATTAGTACGGAAAATGTGTGTTCCCATTTATTCCTCTTTTGATATTGCGTTTACAGTAAAACAAGTGAGGCGCGCGGAAGTATTCCGTGACATACTTTTCTGTATTATTTCGGTCATTGTGACCTGGAAAATGATAAACTGCTGGCTATATATATATGTTTCACAAAAGGTTGTCCTTGTTTGTTTAAAAGCCAATATATCTTAGTACAGTAGTTGTAGTAGTTCTCAAACAATATACAGGCAAACATAGATCTATATCATGCAAACTATTTTGGGCAAAAGGAGGTCGCAAAAACAAGACTTTTAATACGATATTGATAACAGCGCAACATGCAATTTCTCTACACATACACAAAAATAAACTTAAAACAAAACAAAACAACAAAATATTAAAGAAATAAAAACAATTAAACTGAAGATTTACGAAGCAGTACGTCTAATTCACTACTCAATTTTCAAATTTGTTATCGAATTACACACACTATGCATCATAACACCCTTTCTCATAAAATTGCAGAAAACGATTTACCTATCTACAAGTATGTACATATGAATGTACTGTACCTATTCATCCTACTACTTATTGAATGAATAACTTCTTAGCGGGAAGGAGAGGTTCAGCCCATGACACTCTGAGAAGGTGAGCAGAAGAAACAATTAGCAGATGTGAAGCTAATGTAAGACTGAGTATACAAAAGATCTGGGCTGGTCGCTTCAGTACATACATAATTATGTAGATAAAGAAGTAAACAAACAACAAACAAACAACTAAAAAGAAAAATTAATATATGCAAGAAAATACTAACAACATTTTAGTATATTTTTTTTAAAGGTGGGTTCCTTCAAAGAAAAATATGTATCCATCTCAATGTAATCTTCTATTCATCCACATAGCTATTTCACAACATTCAGTAGAAAAGGTTAACACAATTAGACTTACTCGTTGTGAGGGTCGGTTGACATATTGCAATCAGAACCTACCATCTTCTGTTTTCTTGAGGGACTGACTGTCGCAGAAGGATAATAATAGGAGGCTTGACAGTGGCACACGACTCGCACGTGTTACGCGTGCCTGCACAAAATGAGGTCACTGCTGAAAGAGAGAGACCGTGAGCCTCGATGTCTTAGTTTTCTGTGACCTTTCGTCTGCGCTATATTGCTCATTCGGAGTTTGCTCAAAGTGTATGTTTGGGGTGGGTTTTTTTCAAAGTATCTTGTTATCCAGATCTAGATTTTGATATGTGAATAAGAACAATATATATATATACCGGCACGGTTGGCCTAGTGGTAAGGCGTCCGCCCCGTGATCGGGAGGTCGTGGGTTCGAACGCCGGCCGGGTCATACCTAAGATTTTAAAGTTGGCAATCTAGTGGCTGCTCCGCCTGGCGTCTGGCATTATGGGGTTAGTGCTAGGACTGGTTGGTCCGGTGTCAGAATAATGTGACTGGGTGAGACATGAAGCCTGTGCTGCGACTTCTGTCTTGTGTGTGGCGCACGTTATATGTCAAAGCAGCACCGCCCTGATATGGCCCTTCGTGGTCGGCTGGGCGTTAAACAAACAAACAAAGGACAATATAGATTCTTCAAAATGTTGCCTTGTTTCATTTGCACTTTTTCTATTTGTAAGTTTGCTTGAAACATGTTGTCCAGGGATATCTTGCCTCCTAAATAGAAACATAGTATTTTAAGACATTACAGATTCCTCAAAACCATACCTTGTTTTAAATTCATTTGCGTATATTTGATTCGTAAGTTAACTTGAAACATGTGTGTTTTAAAAGATACATATATTTTGATATGTTATATTTTGTCAACCGGCACCTTCTTTTATTTGTACTTATAGCTTTTTTTATGATTTGTAATGCCTTGCATTTCTTCTATTTTGAACGCATTCGTTCACCACTGTGATACACTCCTGGTGTGAGACTGAAACTCGTCACTTTTTCACAAACAAAAAAAGAAAGAAACAAAGAAACAAACATATCAGCAAACAAACAAGCACACATACAATCAAAGAACCAAACAAAGTAGAAATACAGTCTATCAGAACGAATCAATCAAACATGTACATCAAGGACACTCCTAGATCCTTGACCTGATTACTTTTGCTTTTCAAAATTACGCAACAGTTCTAACAATCTAAATAATGCTACTTTTGCAAACGCAACAAAAACGAACTGCGATGATTAAAAACTGATAAAATGTGAGGGCTTAACACAGTTTTTAAGGTTAGAAGAGTACAGTTTCATCTGATGCATAGAGCATCTCTGCACTATGAAACTTATTAATATTAATCAAATTGACATTTTTGATCCAGACCCCAGCCGTATCCCCATTTATGTGTTTGTTTGTTTGTTTGTTAGCTTATTCGTTCGTTTGTTCATATATTTATGTAGTTAGTTAGTTAGTTAGTTAGTTAATTAGTTAGTCAGTCAGTCCGTCAGTCAGTCAGTCAGTTAGTTAGTAAGTTAGTTAGTTAGTTAGTTAGTTTGTCAGTTAGTTTGTCAGTTTGTTAGTTAGTTTGTTAGATAGTTATTTAGTAAGTTGGTTAGTTTTCTCTCTTTTTCTTTTCATTGTACGTATGGTATTTTGCTTTTATAAGACAATTTGAGTCTTGTTATCCTTGAAGTTGACACTATAAGATGTTTGATGGGTTGTTGACAGACCAGCTTTTTTGTCGGTCCGAGGGGGAGCATATCGACTTTTGTTTCATATTTATTGACCAAGGCCGAATAAATATGAAACAAAAGTCGATATGCCCCCCGAGGACCGACAAAAAAGCTGGTCTGTCAACAAACCACCAAACATCGTTTTTGTCATCATTTTGGTAGTGAGAAAATAAGTGCACAATCAACCCAGGGAGCCATGCTTTGAAACACGGGTTCCGTGCTGATAACCACACGAGTCCCGGTTTGATAACCACTGGCAATCAACGATAGCCGTGGAGCGAGGATTATCAGAATGAGCTGGCGTGTGAAAACAACTTTCTGTGTTTTTGAGTTCCTTAAATGTTGGGATGAATATGTCAGGTTTGAGGATGCACAGTTCTGTAGGTTCATCTCGGTATTCCACCCCTTCGGCTTTCTGTTGTAATTATTAAGCTGAGTGATCGAATGTGGAAGCTACGTTTGGTCAAAGGTCACAGAAGATTTGCGTCGTGCAGCGAAGGCCGAAAGAATCGCGATCTTGTTTCCGACTCAGTACCTCTTTGTTTTTCATTAGACCTGTCATTCTGCTTGCTCGGCTTTGTTAGATGTTTGCATATCTTGTTGCTATTTTCTTTGCTTTTATTATTGTTTCTTATTTGTGCTTCGTTTATCGATACAACGTCTTGTGCACGGGTCAAAATGTGTGTGTCAGGGGTCGTTTTACTTGAACTTGACGTTCGTGTTTCTCCGAACGTCTGTGTATCGAAACACAGATACACGCACTCCATGACTCTGTAAGAAGACAAAACATATCGCTAGGTTTCATTTGCTTTTGATGAATGTATGACCTTTCATGAAGTAGTTTTGTTTTTTGTTTACTTTTGCCAGTTTGCCAGTTCGTTTTTGGAACTTTGCAAAGCAGTGTCGTGTCGTCTGTTTAGGTCTGGGGAAACACCAATGAAAAGAGCCGAAGAATCCCGGAGCGTTTCTCTTGGGTTTGCTTTTGATTATCCATGTATAACCTGCTTCCTGCAACTATGGTAACCGGGGATTTATTGCCTGGGGAACATGAGATTTATTTCCCAGGTGCTTGTGAATGAAAACTCGTGAAAATGATGACAATTAGTTTTATTCCCGGTAATGACTTTAGTTGACACACACAATAACTTATGTATAAGTGTCTGTGGATTCCTAACATTTTGGTCTCAACTGAACCACTTGTAATTGTTATTACAAATGAAATTCAAATGTGAACAGTTAGCATTCATTGTGAGTTAAATTAAACTCGGAAAAAACATTGAATATACACAGCCTGTAACACATCTCTGACAAGCGCATATAATTTCTAAGACTCCTCACAACAGTGGCCAGGACGGCAAACTCAAACCAACGCATGAATGTTGTGTGATACACAGACATGACAGCGCCATCTACATCAGCTTTATACACACCTGAAGTAACCTTCCTCTCTGCTTCTCTTTTTGACTATCTGTCTACCTGTCTGTCTGTCTATCTGCCTACCTGTCTGTATGTCTGTTGGTCTGTTTCTTTCTCTCCTTCTCTTTCTCTCTCAGTCTCTGTCTGTCTCCCCCCCCCCCCCCTCTCTCTCTCTCTCTCTCT
>NC_090253.1:21642620-21675120 GCF_037325665.1 Littorina saxatilis | reverse complement strand
CCATCCCGAAGTTTTCGCTGTAGGAACGGTGTCGGAATATGCGCAAAATGGAGGCGGTTTAGCGGTCGGGGAGGGTAGTTAAACGGGTGCCCGGGTCGGGTGGGTAAGCGGCGATAATCGTAAAGCGCTCTGTTGGACGGAAGAGGCAAAAGCCACTTTTACGTTTATGGTGATAAGTGATCTGACTTCGTTATGCATGCATAATGGCCTGTTTGATGTTTCGGCCGTTAGCACGATCAACGGGTTGCTTTTCCGTGTGGTGGGGATTTACCTGGTGGGAAGTCTCGATTAACCGAGGGAGGTTAAAAAATACCAATGACACCAGGGAGGGAGGTGTATTTGAAAGCGATGTCGCAATGGTCCGTCTCGATGCAAATAAAATCGTCAATAGAAAGTACAGCTCTTCGAGTAGAATAGCCCTTGTCCAAATTTTGAAATTTAACAACAGTGAACAAGAAAACCATCTGAAGTCCTTTCCCGTTCCCAGGTAAGCTTCAAACGAAGCTTTAGCCTACAAGTTCTTCGGCGCTTTTGTGGTTTTTGTGTGTGTGTGTGTTTTTTTGTTTTTTTTTACAGAGCTTTGAGGCTTTCAAAATTGTAAACGTGAAAAAATCCTCTTTTTAAAAAAAAATGTTTTAACCTCTGCAGAAGATGCAGGAAAACATTTATTTTGGTCAACAAGTGCAGATTCTTTGGACACTCATTAAACTATCAACCCCTCCCCTCTCTCCTAACCGCCACCCTCTCCTCCCTAACAAAAATCCTGCCCCCCCCTCCCCCATCAAAACTGTGAACGTTCTGCGACGGGAGTGTCGGAAACACGTCGTGCTCCCGTTCACGTGTTTTACACACACCCCTTGCTAGCGATTAGTCCCTCCAATGTTTGGCAGAGGTTTTGTAAGAAAAGGTTACTCTTCCACAACTCACACAAACCCGACGGAGTTATTTCCGAAAATCGTCCATTGGCCCTTGCTGCCACTAGGGACATTGAATCAAAACCCGTCCAAGTGTCGGGAAGTACGAACAAGTCCAACGGGTTTTTCTTGATTCTGTGTACAACTCGTACCGTCATAATAAAAAAAACAAGCCGATGTGTTTGAGTGTAGATCTGTGTGATAAGACCGTTTATTGTATAACCAGTTATGTGACTGGAAAGGCCATCCAATTCCCTACCATAAAATTTCCCAATTTTGGTTGTCAGCAGGCTATTTATTGACATTTTCAATAGCATACCACACAAACACAACAAGCCTTTTGACAAATACAAAGTACATTTCTGAAACAATGAAAGATCTTTCTTTAATTGTGTGCAAAAAGTAAATCTCCACATGTACTAGTTTTTTTTACAATATTTTTTTCAAAATACAATATTTTTTTCAAAATTTCCCAATTATGGTTGTCAGCAGGCTATTTATATGCTTTGGCTCAGGCGTTCTGAGTGTATAGTCATGTCATAGGGTGGACGTGTTGAATGAAACAGATTGATTTTACACGAGGGAGTGTCTATACAGTGGGACCTACAACACAGGCAACCCAAAAATCAAATCAGGAAAATCAAGGTTCCAGTACTGTTAAAATCGACAAAAAATCAGGACACATTCTGCAAGTCATTAGAAAGAACAACCAAATTTCTTTCAAGTGGCATGCACAACTTGTTCCGTTTTAGCTGTTCTGAATTTTTTTTCGATTTTAAGGCTGGAACCTTGCTTCTGTGAATTTGATTTTGGTTTTTGTCTGTGCTGTAGCTTCTAATGTAAAAACACTACCTTTTGTAAAATCGATCTGTTTCCTGAGTAGGCAAGGAGAATGGATGGCCTTTTCAGTCATACAATAACAGTATCATCACAAAGGTTTTACAATAACGGTATCATCACAAAGATCTGTATTTTAAAGTATCTACCTAGTTTTTTTATGACGGGTAGTATACTGAGCGACACCTTTTTGAAAACATTTTCTGGTGAATTTGATCTAGATCTTTAATGATAAAGTGGCTGAGAGCATATCCAAAAGTGTAACATGTTGTTTCTCCGTTGTTTTGTGTGTGTGTGTGTGTGTGTGTGTCTGCGTGTGTTTGTGTATGTGTTTGTGTGTGTGTATGTGTGGGTGTGTGTGTGCACGCGCGCGTGCGTGTGTGTGTGCTTATGTGTATGTGTGTGTGTGTGTGTGTGTGTGTGTGCTTTTACGTGTGTGTGTGTGTCTGTGTACACTGTTTCATTGCCTTACAAAACAAACGAGAAATAATTAAAGCACTGTTAAAACCAATTTGAACTTAACAATTCTAAGGGACATTTGCGGTGCGGTTATATTGACAGACACCTGCAACGATTAAATTGAAATTCTCTGTAGCTATGTTAAATAATTGAATGATTATAAGTAGTGCAACTTGCATGTCCCTTTAGCGTTAGCGTCCAGAATACACTTTATTGTCATATTCTAAAGTGCTGGTGGGTATATACGCATACGTCTAGCTGACAAAATCAATTCGAAAATGTAGGATTAAACAAAAATATCGAAAATATGCGTTTTAATTTCAACGTAATTTTTTCAACCACTAACGTCAACGTCATATTCGAACTCTTTTTATTTTATTTTTGTCTTCTTCTTTTCTTTCTGAGTTTCACCCATGCCCTACTTAGCCATCCTGACCTCAGGTCAAAATGAGTTCGGCTCATTCTCTCCCTGACAGGATGCCTTGGTTTTCCTTGTCTGGCGAGGAAATCGATTTTTTACATATATCGGCTTATTTAGATCTTTTCGTAATGTGTTATGGATATAAGCAGATTCGCGATGATTTTTCATGGTGTTGTGTAATTTTCAAATTACCGTGACAAAGGAATTGATATGTAAGACAGTTTCAAGCGAGCTATTTTTCGCGGCTGTATTTACTGTGCAAACAACTCTAAATATGGCAAAATTGTCACGTGATAATCAACCGTTTGGTTTCAGCGCTCGCTGGAGCAGACGATTTTTTGACAGTGATGCAACCATATATTACGGTCTCCTTCCGGCAGCAGTCCCACAATTTCGACTTGTTTTGACCTTAGAACGATGTCTTTATCATAACTGTGAAGAACAGAACGGAGATCACTGTCGAAGTCGGCCAATCTGCAATCATTTTCGTCTCGCGAACACTGCTCGAGAACAACATATGGGAGATAACTCTGTATTCTTGTTTGGATAAATTCGCGTAGGACTTTAGCGTCCGGTCAGAGAGATAACTGGCGATAGCCGTTGAGCGATGACTGATCAGAATGCTACTTAGCCTACAGAGGAAGTGCTTACTTTAACATGTCTCACTTTTTCTCTCTTCTTTTTTACATTTAGTCAAGTTTTGACTAAATGTTTTAACATAGAGGGGGAATGGAGACGATGGTCGTGGTGTATGTGTGTGTGTGTGTGTGTGTATGTGTGTGTGTGTGTGTGGTGTGTGTGTGTGTGTGTGTGTGTGTCTGTCTGTCTGTCTGTCTGTCTGTCTGTCTGTCTGTGTGTGTGTGTAGAGCGATTCAGAGTAAACTACTGGACCGATCTTTATGAAATTTTACATGAGAGTTCCTGGGTATGATATCCCCAGAATTTTTTTTTTTTGATAAATGTCTTTGATGACGTCATATCCGGCTTTTTGTAAAAGTTGAGGCGGCAGCACTGTCACACCCTCATTTTTCAATTAAATTGATTGAAATTTTGGCCAAGCAATCTTCGACAAAGGCCGGACTATGGTATTGCATTTCAGCTTGGAGGCTTAAAAAAATTAATTAATAACTTTGGTCATTAAAAATCGGAAAATTGTAATTAAAATAATTTTTTTATAAAACGATCCAAAATTACGTTCGTCTTATTCTTTATCATTTTCTGATTCCAAAATCATATACATATGTTATTTTCAGATTAAAAACAAGCTCTGAAAATTAAAAACATAAAAATTATGATTAAAATAAAATTTCCGAAATCGATTTAAAAACAATTTCATCGTATTCTTTGTCGGTTCCTGATTCCAAAAACATATAGATATGTTATGTTTGGATTACAAACATGCTCAGAAAGTTAAAACGAAGAGAGGTACAGTAAAGCGTGCTATGCAGCACAGCGCAACCACCCCCGCACTAAACAGGCTCGTTAATTTCACTGCCTTTTGCACGAGCTGCGGATTACGGTCACTGTGAAAAAATGCAGTGCGTTCAGTTTCATTCTGTGAGTTCCACAGCTTGACTAAATGTAGTAATTTCGCCTTACGCGACTTGTTTAACGTTATTGTCAGTTTGAGTTTTTTGACGTCAGCATCATTTTATTTTATCTTTAATGTTTTCACAACCATCTCATTCAGAAACATGATGTGCGAGACACCGGTAAGAAAAACAACGGGTTTCATTTGCAACCCAGGAAACTGACGCCATTCACTGATTCATTGTGCCCAAGGATTTGAAAGACTAAAAGTAGGACAAAGTGTCGTTTTTATGACGATTGCGCTGAGTCGTTGATGTCATAAAAGCCTCTGTCGTCAGATATTAAACAACTGTAAAACCGTACGAAATAGAAACTGTTTTGACTAAATATCCTTAGTCTAGCTTTGCCGAAGGCATTGTAATACCCGAAAGCAAACGCAGTGTTTCGAAACGAGTGACCATAAACTTGAGGTGGAAAATATGATCTGCGTAAAAGCCCATGACTGTCGGCAAATGCCGTGAGATGAACTTGAGATAACAATGGTCATTCTAAACCCACAATATTGGGGGCGAACGACTTCAAAACTGAGAAAAGAAACATGACCTGTGAACGGCCAGATGGTTGAAGACAAATAGCAATAAATATGGCAAGCAATATCCTCCTGAAAACATAATTGCCAATGGAAGGATATCGCCTTATGATATCCATTCATGTGCGAAAGAAACTGCACGAATTATCAGCGCGCGATCAAAGACAACAGATTATAAATCTCAATTCATAAATTTTGAAGCAAAATAATTTAAAGATTTTATACAAATAACCACACACACACACACACGCACACGCACACACACACACACACACACACACACACACACACACACAAACACACACACACACACACACACACACATGTATAATCACCAGCAATATTCTCCTAAAAGCGAGATGTCACGAAACGGCTCTTAAACATATTAATCTACAAAAGAAACCGTGCGAATTATTAGCAGGCGCGTGAAGATTTACTGGACTCCATACCAAGCTATTTTAAACCCCATGCAGTCTGAGGAGAAAGCTGTTAGTGTTAAACCGGACGGATGGAATATGATCTGGTCACGGACAGATGGCTTGAGACAATACCACAAAAACGCTGTGAGCAATATTCTTCTTATGAAGGTGAGATGTCGTACACATGTACTTCATACATTCATCTGCGAAAGAAACTGCACGAATTTTCAGCGCCTGCGAAGAAACCAAAAAACAAAGCTTGAGTCCATACATTTCAAAGCGAAAGACTTTAAACCGGGAACAAGAAATATGACCTGGTTATGGCCAGAGGGATTGAGAAGAATAACCACAAAAAGCCGTGAGCGATATTCTACCAAAAAGCAAGGCGTCAGTGTACGACGCTCTTAGAAATGATACCTACTCGTCCGCAGAAGAAACTGCACACATTCTCAGCACGCGGATGAAAATCTACTTCTGACAAAACGCTATCACTTCAAAGGCCATACATTTTAAGATTTGTAATCGAACTGAATGAACTCTATGTGGACCCAGCCAGATCGTTTAACACAAATTACAAAACAACAACAAAAACAAAAACAAAAAAACGCAAGCAATAATCCGGCCCCTTCAAGCAGGAAATAGCGGTGTCCGCTGTGGAAACTCTGACAGTTCGGGTACTTCAGAAGTAAACACAAAATATGCACGAGTGACGCTGAGAGCTGAATTAATTCTGACGAAACAATTGTTTCTATTTATAAAATAAAAAAGCAACAGACAAACAAAACAAAAAACGACAACAACATAACAACAACGACAACAAAACGAAAGAACACACCTAACAAAATGCCAACAGTTTCATAAACTGTGATTAAATTTTTTTTTTTTAAATGAGCTGATAGATGGGGGAGAAGGGGAAGGAGAAGGAGAGAGGGGAGAGAGAGGGGGAGAGATGGGAGGAGGAGAAAGAGAGGAAGAGAGTCGAGAGAATGGCCACTGTCCATGATCTTCATTTACTTTTGCGTTTCTTGTGTACATCAGTATTCACCGCGCTTTCCGGTCTTGGCCGCGGGTGCACGTACTTCAATTCAGTATTCAACTCACTCGTAATATGATTGTTTGGTGCTATATTCTGACTCCAGGGTATGTATGCATTCGTTGAAACGATGATCCGAAGCTTGTTAAAAGTAACCTAAGCTGGTAACCATATGTGACCCTCCACCACGGAATGAGTCGCATGTTACCTTTGCATGATTTTCACATTTTTACATTTTCCTAAAGAGGTTTTTATGCTCTATCCAGTGGTGAAAACCGTTTTAGAAAAGAGCGAAAACTTTGTTTGAGTTATAAGCCTGTGACTAAGGTGACCCTCACACTGTTACCAGACACTCCCCGGACTTATATTAAGCCTAGCGCAGAACCGCGCGAGGTGACATGCGACTCATTTCGTGGTGGAGAGTCTCATATTCTTCACACAAAAAGCAAGCACAGTTTTTAGAGAAACTTAAAATTGAGGAGAAGAGTGAGTGGAGAGTTTGGTTTGAAACGGAGGATATGTGTTTATCAACGGTGTCTAAGTCTGCCTGTCTGCCTGGCTGGCTGGCGGAGTGAGCTGACCTAAACGATAAAAACAACACAGGTTTGCCTCGAGCCGCGTTAATGCAAAAAAAACAAGAAGAGCAAACGCTCGATCGAGTCACTTTCGCAGTTCTGAATATTATATGAGGCATCAGATGGACAGGAAGAAATTGCTATTCACAACACAATGAGTCACGTTCACATAAAATTTGAGCCCGGTCACTTTTATAGTTTCCGAGAAAAGCCCAACGTTAAGTTGTGTGTTGCCGAACAGAAAAGGCTAGTTATCTCCCTTGTTTTTCTGATAACGTTCGTAAAAGGCTACAGATGTAAATACTTTGATGTAAAGAATAATCCTACAAAGTTTCAATCACATCCGATGAACTTTGTCAAAGATATAAAATGTCTAATTTTTCCTTTGACGCTGACCTGTGACCTTGAAAAAGGTCAAAGGTCAACGAAACCATCGTTAAAGTGTAGAGGTCATTGGAGGTCACGACTAAACAAAATATGAGCCCGATCGCTTTGATAGTTTCCGAGAAAAGTCCAACGTTAAGGTGGTGTCTACGGCCGGCCGGCCGGCCGGCCGGACAGACTAACACTGACCGATTACATAGAGTCACTTTTTCTCAAGTGACTCAAAAACCACCCAAAAAACATTTAATCTTAAAATACAAGAAGTAATTAACATTTTACTCGGCCCGACAGACTGTGAGGACAGGGGGAAATATAACAAGAGAGAGAGAGAGAGAGAGAGAGAGAGAGAGAGAGAGAGAGAGAGACATGCAGACAGACAGACATACAAACAGACACACAGACACAAAGACAGACAGACATAGAGAAAGAGAGAGAGACACACAGACAGACAGACATACAAACAGATAAAGCGGGAGCAAACCCAAACAAATCAGGATAGCTGTCATTATAAATTCTAACAATATTCAACAATAATTAAAACAGAGCTATTCTTTTTATCAAAGAAACATGTATTCATTTTAACCCGGCGAATACAAAATGTTAGTAACTGTTTCGTGCGCCTGTAGTAACTGGTCACGCATGGGCAGTATCGCGGCCACACAAAGAAGGGACAATGGTCAAACGGCAATAACCTGACACGTGCACCAGATGTTTTGTGTGAATTTAATTTTCTCTTTTTTCACATTAACAGACGAGGGTGGACGAGGGCACTAGGTGGGGCCGCGGGGGTACTGATGAAAGATGCTCTCTTGATGATTACATTTCATTTGTGCCGGTGCGATGTACTCTATGACATATGTGGGGTTGATAATCATTAAAAGGTATCACTGTTGTCCTCATCTTTAAGCCTGTCCATCCTTCTCTGTTTGAAAATGTGATTGCATGTTTAGTTGGTTGTTGGCTGCAGTTGTGCTGCAGTGTGAACGGCAGACAGAGGAGTTTCTCAAAGCTCCGCTGCCTTTCAAAGTTTGATGCACTGAACTGCGAGAAGAGTGTTGATTTGTGTTTTTAACAAGTTGTCGGCAACTGGCAGCCACAACAAACTCGCTGTGGTGTCGCTCGACCAGTATCCCTTTTGGTACACTCTCTGGACAATAACGAATAACTATTTTTCGCGTTCGATTCGGCATTTGCTCTCTAACAGCAGCAACGATACGTAATAAAAGCTTTTCTTACCTTCCTTCTCTGGTACATTTTAAGGGGCTTATTGTCCGTCAGGTCTTAAATTGCCTATATTGGACATGAATTGGTTTATACGATTCGAGTTTTACGCTCTCACGGCTTTTTGATGTTTGCCTGTTTAGGTGGTATCAGCCATCTGCACTTATGGTGGAATGACCAAGATCTTTAACGTGCCATTGTGGTGACACGGGGGTGGGAGATGGATACCGTCTCTGGGTCTGCACATAAAGTTGACCCGTGTCCTTCCTTCTCCTTTCCCATACTCGGTGATACTGGATGACCTGTTCGGTTGCAAAATGCTTGGCTTTGATAGCCTAAAAGTTTAAATCTTTTACTTGAATTTGCATTCACTTTTTCCATTGTTTGTTTTCACACCTGACTGTGTTCTCCGCTCGTCGATAGAATTTTACAGTCTCCCGGCAGCAGACAGATTCATCTGTCGCATTTCTTACACTTCATTCCCTCTTAATCCATATCTGAACAGCAACATAATATTACTGTTTACCCGGCTGTACTGTGAGTAATTTCTAGGGTTTTGACATTCCTCGTCACAGCAAAATTAAATCTTACAGACGACAAATTAACGTCCTTATTCGCCTCCTTGTACAAAAGAGTGTATTAAAAACGAAATTGAGTAGAGACTTTGACCGAGACTTGAGTTGAAATTGACAATCAAATCAAGGGAGGTATTCTACAGATGACAAGGGCATGACTGCGAGGAATGACTTTCATCAATATTTTGTAGTTAGAGCAGTTGAGTCCAAAACAAAATGTAAAAATGTCTTCTAGTAATTCACGAGTTGACATCATATTTAATCCTGTAAAGTTTCGATTTTTTTCTCGCGAATGTAAGGAACAATTGATATTTCCTTCTTTCCTGTCTTCTTTTTTGTATGAAAATAATTCCAGAATGTGTGACTTACAACGATTTAATAGATGATACTGTTCTGTTGCGAAATGCTTGGCTTTTATATCCTGTCTGATTGTTTTATCCTCTTGGAAAATGGACGGCTCTTTCTAAGGCCAAAAAAAAAAATAGGTGTGGTTACGGTAACATAGCCAAAAAAAATAGGGTAGGTAGGTAGGCAATCACTTTTTTTTTTTTTACTTTTTTTTCTAATGTGTACAAATTAAACCTACCGTACTTTCCGGGTGACAATGGCTTCGTTATCTAAGACGCACCCCCTTCTTTAAAAAAAAAAATTGTAATCCAGTCACCCATTGGACGCAGGGGGCCAATAGGGCGCACCAAAATGACCCAGTTTATGCCATGAGAGGTGGTTCTCCTGTCATATCTGAGAGAGGAAACACTTCCTGCATCGGGGTCAGTGACCGGTCAGTGACCGAGTTTAACAGAGTGGAAATCTGTGTGTGCGGCCAGATCAAAGGCAGGGCAGTACCTAGTAGCTGAAACATGCATTATCACAAGTTGTTTGACTGGTACTCAAGCGGTCTCTTTGATTTTTTTCGTATTTCATACACGGATTAGGCGCTTCGTTATACAAGACGCAGGGGTCGAACTCGAGGAAAAAAGTCGCGCCTTATGACCCGGAAAGTACGGTACTTGACAGGGAAATAAGTGTGCGACACGGGCGCTTTCGCTTTCATTGCGTTTTTTGCACTGGTTTTTTTTTTTTTAATTTTTTTTTTTGACAAATGTAAGAAAAAGTTATAGGATCGGCCCCTAAAAATAGGGTAGGTCGGGTTACCGTAACCACACCTATTTTTTTTTAGGCCTAACGTTAGAATCGATTCTTAAACTACACAGTCTCAGAACAAGGTTCAGTGCGTAAATGCAAATTTTGATGTTGTGTACTTATGGTGCTGATTCTGATGTTGCTGCTACCAGTGACCGTGCTATTGCTGCCTCCGAATCAGTGAAAGTTAAAAGGTTACAATACACTTCAGAAAAAAATCATTTATAAAGTTATTATTTGGTCGTCAAGGAAAATGGGCCGAGTAATACATACAACGTCTTTCTTCTCGCCAAAATCAATGTACGTCAAGGGAACATAATTAATCACAAAGCGTATTGACAGTCACGCAATGGAGGATACAGGGCATATATCCAGCAAGCAATGGTGGAGTTGGAGCTGATCCAATGAGACCTTATCCATTTTTGGTCGTGTATAGTGTGCTAATATTGGTGGGGTGGGGTTTTATTCGTATTGAATGCTTGTTCAGCCGTCAAACAAACAGGATTTCGAGAGGCACATAGCGACACCAACAAAGTTTTCATCGTAACTCGACAGTGGCCATAAAACGTAATTAACATTCATCTGGTTCTCCAACAGGTTCCCACCCGGGCCTGTGTCGTCACAAGCTCTCATCCCATGCTTTCCGTCGCTTCGCACACCCATCATGGCGCCTCGCATCATGCCGGAAGTCGCCTCCCGGATGTTAATGTGTCCACCCTCTGCGCCTGCGCACACGTTCTGCTTCTCACGCGCTGACCTAGATTTCGTGTTGTACGGCTTCAGTTGTCCCTCGTCTTCCCAGGCAGGGAAGGCTCACGCCATCAGTGGACTGAGGGTCGGGGAAGTTGGACATGGTAGGTTAAAGGATAGTGGATGGATCAGGGCTGGATGGATAGTGGGCGCGGAGGGGGAGGGGGGTTAAGGTTGATTGGTGGATGGATTAGAAAATGTAAGTTTTACGCCCTCACGGCAAAGCCATTAGGGGCATGTTACCCGGGAAAACCCGGCTTTGTATGAAAATAAAAAATAAAAATGCGGGGGGGTGGGGGGATTTAGACAGCTGGCTGCCGGCTTGGTGGATGGATGGATGGATTGATGACTAAGTCGGTGGGCGTGTACAAACAACGTTACCAAATTAAATCCAAGCTAAAAAACTTCTGCAACACACGTATAAACGGAGTGGTCAAAAAGTAGTCAAGCAGTGGTCAAGCAGAGCAACATTGATATGATTAATATTTAATTGCGGGTCAAGGCGTCGTTTGATGAATATGTGTTTCATAAAATAAATGATTATGAAGGATTAGACATGTTTTTCTCACCTTTTCTGTCGTAACACTACAGAAGCGTGGGTGATACCAAACCCTCAGAGGACACAAATCAGACACATGCGTTATATGAAACCACAATTGGATCCTTTACAAGTAGAAGATGATCCACGTGTGATGAAACCCATTCTGTTACAGGACTGGAGAAGCTGCTACCCACCCGACCGGACCTTATGGGGACAGCAATACCCATGTTTGGCTGGAAGGTCAACAGAGCTGATCCTCCCGTACACGATCTGCCTCAAGGTCAGCAAAATTAATTGTCGCCACGCTCATAAGATATAACTCCCTATGTCATTTTTATTTTATTTTATAGTTTTGAGAAAAACACAAACATGTTTTGGTTTCTGCACAATCTGCCTTTCTCATTTTAGTTATAAGTTGCAAACTGCCTATCTCGAGTGGTTGACAGCGGTATACTCGTGAGATAAAGAGTTGACAGCAATATTTGAACCAGCTGAACTGCATGATGCATAACAATCTCAAAAAAGCTTTTTCATACCTTCACATTCTCCGAACAAATCTGCAAGTATTCAAACGCAAAAGTGCTTAACACATAAACGAGAACGGCAGTTTTGCTTTCGTAACCGTGGCAATGGTTTACGATGGTCTGAGAGTGTATACTCTCTAACACATGACAGGTACCCTTCCAGTAGCTTCCCCTGCAGTCTCACTGCAGAAATTTCTAACACTGAGTTAGGTATTTTTCTTATGGGCGTGACGTTGTAATGGATGTGGAAATGACATTGCCCATTCTCATACATGATTGGTTTTTATACTTATTGATTTAAACGGGAAGCTACATCGTTGCACTGTTGACATACCCGTCGTTTCTTTTCTTGGTGTTGTTGTCGTCATCGTCGTTCTGTACACATGCAGTTGGGCGTGATTTCTTTTCTATTCCTCAAGCTTCGTTCGGAGCTCTGCATCACAGCAAGATAGCCGCGTTTACATGAAAGATTTCTTTGTTTCTTTGTTTTTTTGTTTCTCTTTGTTTTGGGTGGGTTTTTGTGCGTCAAGAAATTTTCGGACTTTGGCTAAAAAAAACTATAATTTTGCATATGGTCAGTGTCATGTTTTGGTATTATTTCTTTTGTTTCCAGAATTATCCATCACCCAGTCCTGTCTTGCTGGCGTCATTCATCATGGCGTATTTAACCGAGCTGACGTCATAAGAAAGGGGGTGAAATACGGACCTTTCAAGGGCAAGGTAGTGAACACCAGCGAAATCAAGACCTTTGACGACAACAGCTACATGTGGGAGGTAAATAGAACAGCAGTTAATTGCCAGTTTTTCTGTCTTTCGGTGTTGTTTTTTTGTGTGTTCTTGGTAGTGTTCATATTTACGGGATTTTTGTTATTGACACTCTTCCTCTGCCTAGCTGATCCTCAGCCTTTTCTCCTTCTCCTCCTGGACATCATCATCATCGTCGTGGTCGTCATCATTATATACCACCATCCATATCCTCACTGTTTCCATTCTTTCTGCTTTGTTTTGTTGTCTGATCTAAAACGTCACCTCTATTTTTGGTCCTTTTTCGGATTGGAATAAACCTATGCAGATATACACCAAATTGTCTCATTGCAAGACATGTGACTCAAATTATGAGTCCTATACTAAACTTCATTTAATTATTTTATGGCACTGTTCTTATAATAACTATTATAGCTTGCTGCCCGCTTTACTGTGGTGCGTGCATAAATTATCAAAACAATACGGGTGCTTATGTTTTTCTCTCAATATTCATTTTTATTTCCTTAAATTTGGTTTCATAATTGTTTCATATCCTTTATACTAATCTCTGTGTCTTTACTCGTATCCTTCCTCTTCGTCTTCTTGTACATGCATCTCACGAATACATCCTTATTCCAATAGATATTCGTTGACGGGCGTCTCAGTCACTTCATAGACGGTCGAGGTGCGGCCGGAAACTGGATGTCTTACGTGAACTGCGCGCGCAACCAGGCGGAACAGAACCTCGTTGTGGCACAGGAAGGGGAAGAACTGTTTTACGAGGTGTCGCGTGACGTACCCCCTGGGGAGGAGCTGCTGGTGTGGTACAGTGAGGAGTATCTACAGTTCATGGGCATTCCGGTCAGCTTGAAGTCTACCGTGCTGGACAGTGGGGCAGAGAAAGGAGACATCGAGAGTGAGTTGTGCAGAGATAGTGTATTTTGTGTGAGTGTGTGTGTGTGTGTGTGTGTGTGTGTGTGTGTATTTGTCTGTGTGTGTGTGTGTGTATGTGTGTGTGTGTATGTGTGCGCGCGCGCATGTGTGTGAGTGTGTGTGTGTGTGTTTGTGTGTGCGCGCATGTGTGTGTGTGAGTGTGTGTGTGTGTGTGTGTGTGTGTGTGTGCGTACATGTGTGTGTGTGTGTGCGTGATCAATTCAACGTAAACTCGTTTACAGTGACTTTTCGGTTATAGCGAAATTCCTAACCGAAGCCAGGACCTTTTTCACTCGCATAATCACTTTTTGTACAGCTGTGCTTAATCACAAGTTGACATTTGTTTTGTAGCTCACTTAAGCTCAGTTCACTTACCTAAAAAAGAACACATTATTTTCTGTTCCAAAATGACCAGAAACTCGAACTGCTTACTCGAAAAGGTCGAGGCCACAGCTCAGTCGCTGGAACGTCTGGCCTGAAAAAAACAAAAAACCAGTGAGTACTTGGTGTGGATTCAGCCCCAAGTTCGGCGTAGGATTTACTTCCCAGAGTCAACTTTTTGCACACTGTTCTGTTCTTTGTCCGAACTTAACCCCAACCTTCCCCTGTACACGCATGCGCACGATAAAGATCTCAAGCCACAACAAAAGTCTCGGGGCTAATGAAACACGAATACCAGCACCAGCATTGTTCATTATCTCGATACTCTGTGACTGGCCTTTTGTCGGCGAGTCGAAGTAGGCAGCCACATTAGGCTTGTTCGAACAAAACTATCAGCATTATTTAAGCGTATTACCGTAGCGAGTCTCTCATTTGGCGTTGCAAGCGCTGTTCTTAATTTGTGGATTCAAGAGCACTTAATGTTTTATCATGCAGAACGAAAAAATTAACTGAAAAAACACGAAAATGGATTTCGGGCCTTTCATTTCCACAATTCAAGATCGTTTGACTGTATATCCTTTCGAACTCAGTGAGCACAGTTGACCTTTTACTAACACGATTTAAAAAATAAAAAGGGTTGGATATTAATTTCTGGCGGAAAATGTTATACTATTACATTTTCTTGTTTTCCAAAATACGGACCATTAATTAGAACATATTGATGCAAATTCCTCGACATAATTTCCTTGACAACCACTCTCTCTCTCTCTCTCTCTCTCTCTCTCTCTCTCTCTCTCTCTCTCTCTCTCTCTCTCTCTCTCTCTCTCTCTCTCTCTCTCTCTCTCTCTCTCTGTTATGTCTCTTCAACTCTGTCTTTGCCTCTCTCCCTCTCTCTCTCTCTCTCAGTTCCTGTCTGTCTCTCTGCCTCCCCCTTTCTCTCCTGCCTCTCTCTGTCTCTGTCTCTGTCTCTCTGTCTGTCTCTCTCTCTCTCTCTCTCTGTCTCTCCCCCCCCCCCCCCCTCTCTCTCCCCCCCCCCCCTCTCTCTCTCTCTCTCTCTCTCTCTCTCTCTTGTAAAACTCACCTCTGCGCGAAGCTCTTTGATGATTCTCTATTCGCTCCGCTTCGTTGAACACTCTCTTGCTAAAAGAGCTGTTGGCGGGTTTTTAGCAACAATTTTCCCCTGAACTAAACAACGTTCGCAACTGCTTCCCTTGTGATGTGATGTGGTCGATAAGCTAAGGGGGAAAAGACAATCAGATATCTAAGCACTCTCAGCAAATTACTTTTTTTGTTTTTGCCCTTCTGCCTTTGGCATCTCAATCTGTGTTATCGCCAAGGTATTGTACTGCAGCACTTTCGATTACGGCAGGATATGCGATGCCTTTTGTTTAAAAAAAAAAATTAAAAAAATTAAAAATTAAAAAAATCTCTCTTTTGCTGATGGGTTTCTTACTGGGGAGTGAGATGAGAATGCTGCGATTATTTTAGCTTAACAGATAGCTAGTTAGTACAGGTAGAAGAGCAGGTAAAGTGTTTTGGGTGTCTTTGTTAATTTGTATTGTTATAGGTCTTCCATTCAGTTCAACCGCAAGCTGTTGGTGAGTTTTACTGATATCAAGTAGCATCTTTGTTTGTATGATTTGTGAAAGACATGATAAACACAACGACATACTACTTTTTTTTTAATGATTAGGTTAAAAAGGCGCGAAAAAAAGAAAGAAAGAAAGACAAGTACAAGACAGAGGGAGAAAGGAAGGACACAATGAAGAACGAGGAGGAGAAAGAGGTGTGGAGACTGACTGACTATTAGGGTTTAACGTCCTCTTAGACCAACTGGTCTATATTGGGACAGGTATTGGTAACACGTTGAAGATATGGTGTGATACTTTGATTCGAACAAGCCCGCTGTGGCTGTCTTCTTCGACACACCAGCATTGGGTTTGTCTCGTCAAAGTATCGAAATACGATCATGATAATCGGAGACGAGAGATGATGTATGCGTGTCTTCGTGTTTTCCAAGCCCTGAGACTTTCGCTGTGAACGTGGGATCTTTTTCGTGCGCATGTGTGTCACACGGGGGTGTTCGGACACCGAAGAGAGTCTGCTCAAAGTTGACTCCGAGAAATAAATCTCTCGCCGAACGTGGGGATCGAACCCACGCTGATGGCGACCAACTGGCTACAAAGCCAGCGCGCTACCAACTGAGCTAGGTCCCCGCCCAGGTGTAGAGAAGGAAATAGATAGAGAGAATGGTTCAAGATCGAGCACACATGTAAAACAAAATACATAAGCAGGTGAGAGGAGAATGAAAAGGAAGAGAATGGAGAACAGCACTAAAAACAATTCACCCTCGGACTGTGCACGTGATTTTAAAAAGGTAAGGAAGTTCAGAAGAAGAAGACGAAGAAGAGGCTGAAGAAGAAGAAGAATATGGGACAAGTGGCTGGTAAACGTTGAGAAAATGTCTCTCCCCCGCTCCCGTTCAGCTGTTCTCTTTTTCTGTTCCGCACCTCTCTCCAACTCATTCTTCTCTCCAGTCCATACTCCGATCCTTTTTATATTTAGTCAAGTTTTGACTAAATATTTTAACATCGAGGGGGAATCGAAACGAGGGTCGTGGTGTATGTGTGTGTGTGTGTGTGTGTGTGTGTGTGCGTGCGTGCGTGCGTGTAGAGCGATTCAGACCAAACTACTGGGCCGATCTTTATGAAATTTTACATGAGAGTTCCTGGGATTGATATCCCCGAACGTTTTTTTCCTTTTTTCGATAAATGTCTTTGATGACGTCATATCCGGCTTTTCGTGAAAGTTGAGGCGGCACTGTCACGCCCTCATTTTTCAACCAAATTGGTTGAAATTTTGGTCAAGTAATCTTCGACGAAGCCCGGGGTTCGGTATTGCATTTCAGCTTGGTGGCTTAAAAATTAATTAATGACTTTGGTCATTAAAAATCGGAAAATTGTAAAAAAAAATAAAAATTTCTAAAACGATCCAAATTTACGTTTATCTTATTCTCCATCATTTGCTGATTCCAAAAACATATAAATATGTTATATTCGGATTAAAAACAAGCTCTGAAAATTAAATATATAAAAATTATTATCAAAATTAAATTGTCGAAATCAATTTAAAAACACTTTCATCTTATTTCTTGTCGGTTCCTGATTCCAAAAACATATAGATATGATATGTTTGGATTAAAAACACGCTCAGAAAGTTAAAACAAAGAGAGGTACAGAAAAGCGTGCTATCCTTCTTAGCGCAACTACTACCCCGCTCTTCTTGTCAATTTCACTGCCTTTGCCATGAGCGGTGGCCTGACGATGCTACGAGTAAAATGGCATTGCGTTTCATTCTGTGAGTTCGACAGCTACTTGACTAAATATTGTATTTTCGCCTTACGCGACTTGTTTTCCTTATTCCTGACCTTTTGTCTTTAACAAATGGTGGTTTCCAACTTTATGGTCCAAATCCCGATCCGCCTTAAACCCCAGAGCATAGCCTCTTTCGCGGCGCTGGGTCGTATCCAGGCGGATCTTTGTGGGGCGGGTTTAGATGGAACGGGAATGGGACCTTTGGGACGCGGGTTCCCTCTGAAGGGATGTTTAGCATCTGATCAGGGCTCTCGTAAACCACCCGCCTTTCCCCTTCTCTTGCTCTTCTGCCAGTGTCCTTTTTGGGGGTTGCTTCTTGTTTGTAATGTTTAGTTTTAGAGGACTCGGCCTCTTTGAGCGAAAGGTGAGAAATGATGGCGTGATTTTTAAGTTTCTTTGAGTTTCATTGTATCTTTTTACATTTAGTCAAGTTTTGACTAAATGTTTTAACATAGAGGGGGAATCGAGACGAGGGTCGTGGTGTGTGTGTGTGTGCGTGTGTGCGTGTGTGTGTGTGTGTGTGTGTGTAGAGCGATTCAGACTAAACTACTGGACCGATCTTTATGAAATTTGACATGAGAGTTCCTGGGTATGAAATCCCCGAACGTTTTTTTCATTTTTTTGATAAATGTCTTTGATGACGCCATATCCGGCTTTTCGTGAAAGTTGAGGCGGCACTGTCACGCCCTCATTTTTCAACCAAATTGGTTGAAATTTTGGTCAAGTAATCTTCGACGAAGCCCGGGGTTCGGTATTGCATTTCAGCTTGGTGGCTTAAAAATTAATTAATGACTTTGGTCATTAAAAATCTGAAAATTGTAAAAAAAAATACAAATTTATAAAACGATCCAAATTTACGTTTATCTTATTCTCCATCATTTGCTGATTCCAAAAACATATAAATATGTTATATTCGGATTAAAAACAAGCTCTGAAAATTAAATATATAAAAATTATTATCAAAATTTTTTTCGAAATCAATTTAAAAACACTTTCATCTTATTCCTTGTCGGTTCCTGATTCCAAAAACATATAGATATGATATGTTTGGATTAAAAACACGCTCAGAAAGTTAAAACGAAGAGAGGTACAGAAAAGCGTGCTATCCTTCTCAGCGCAACGAATACCCCGCTCTTCTTGTCAATTCCACGGGCACTGCCTTTGCCACGGGCGATGGAGTGACGATGCTACGAGTATACGGTCTTGCTGCGTTGCGTTGCGTTCAGTTTCATTCTGTGAGTTCGACAGCTACTTGACTAAATGTTGTATTTTCGCCTTACGCGACGTGTTTTTCTTCTTATTACATTTAGTCAAGTTTTGATTTTCTTTCTTTTTTCCGTTGGTTCTATCTTTCAAAATATATGCAGAGCGTTTAAAAAATAACTTAATTATAAACTTACACGCGTAAACATGTAACTCTACCCGCGGGATTTTCTGCCATAGTTTCAGAAACAACTCTTTTATTTCTCTCTCTCTCTCTCTCTCTCTCTCTCTCTCTCTCTCTCTCTCTCTCTCTCTCTCTCTCTCTCTCTCTCTCTCTCTCCCCCCCCCCCCCCCTCCAGTGTCCGTCAGACTTTGAATTAATCAATCTTCCCCTCTATCTGTATACGCTAGCTCTTCCTTGTCTTCTCTTTCTAGACCCTGAAGCAGATCATTACGTTTGAATCACAGGCCTGACCTTAGAATGTGCACACCAAAACATTTATTTTTTATTTAGTTTCTGTAATTACTCAGCAATAATTGTTACAACCTGCTGTGTATCGCACTAGGGTTCTTTTGCGTTTCGCAAAACCTGACCATTCAGCCACCGATCACATCAGGTACCTTTTCTCAAGTCCAGCTTGTTTATTGGGACCTAAGATTTGGACCCCAGAAAAAAAGTTATCGCGTGCGTGTGGTTTTTATGGCGAGGATTTCTTCATTAGTGGCCGAGATTTGGTGTCCCATGCTAAAAAGCTAAGCTGGAAAAAGGATGTATTTTGTGCCGCACGTTCCCTCTTGGTCAACCTTCATCAGATGTTAATGACAACACTATTGTGCGGAGTTTTGTCGTAATTGGGCTGCAACGGTCGTAACTTTGTTTTAAGGAACTAGGACCTGCCACCACCTTATCTTTTTTCGCACTTTTTATCCCCTCCCAAAAAAGGCGCGGGGGAAGACGGGGGGGGGGGGGGGGGGGGGGGGTGGGGGGGGGGGGAGGGGGGGGGGGGGGGGAGAGAATGGTGTTAAAGCAATTGCGGCCATGGAATGACATTGTTTGTTTCTCTGTTTGCTTGTTTAATTTTTATATTTAGTCAAGTTTTGACTAAATATTTTAACATCGAGGGGGAATCGAAACGAGGGTCGTGGTGTATGTGCGTGTGTGCGTGTGTGCGTGTGTGTGTGTGTGTGTGTGTGTGTGTAGAGCGATTCAGACTAAACTACTGGACCGATCTTTATGAAATTTGACATGAGAGTTCCTGGGTATGAAATCCCCGAACGTTTTTTTCATTTTTTTGATAAATGTCTTTGATGACGTCATATCCGGCTTTTCGTGAAAGTTGAGGCGGCACTGTCACGCCCTCATTTTTCAACCAAATTGGTTGAAATTTTGGTCAAGTAATCTTCGACGAAGCCCGGACTTCGGTATTGCATTTCAGCTTGGTGGCTTAAAAATTAATTAATGACTTTGGTCATTAAAAATCTGAAAATTGTAAAAAAAAATAAAAATTTATAAAACGATCCAAATTTACGTTTATCTTATTCTCCATCATTTGCTGATTCCAAAAACATATAAATATGTTATATTCGGATTAAAAACAAGCTCTGAAAATTAAATATATAAAAATTATTATCAAAATTAAATTGTCCAAATCAATTTAATAACACTTTCATCTTATTCCTTGTCGGTTCCTGATTCCAAAAACATATAGATATGATAGGTTTGGATTAAAAACACGCTCAGAAAGTTAAAACAAAGAGAGGTACAGAAAAGCGTGCTATCCTTCTTAGCGCAACTACTACCCCGCTCTTCTTGTCAATTTCACTGCCTTTGCCATGAGCGGTGGCCTGACGATGCTACGAGTAAAATGGCATTGCGTTCAGTTTCATTCTGTGAGTTTGACAGCTACTTGACTAAATATTGTATTTTCGCCTTACGCGACTTGTTGTGTTTTAAGAACAGCTTATAATATCAACCATTTCTTAAAGGAAAAGTCCAAGGTTTAGGGTCACTTTCGATATGTTGACCCTTTTAATTCATCAACCACAAATGCGTGTGTAAAAATGAACACAGAAATCCAAAAAGTATACTTTGACTCGTTTTTGGTTGTTCTGAATCGTTCCATCGCGCGCGCAGTCTTGGCTCATGACCTTGTGCACATACGTGTGCTACGTCACGAGCCTTGAACAACAAACATGGCCGGCTCAAGCAGTGAGGAAGACAAGTGGAATACGGACCGGTTTTCAGCCAGCCTGAGGTTTTAGCGTGCCCGTTTGAGCCTCTTCGTCGTCAAAATGCTGGTGAGGCCACAAGGAACTGCTTGAAACAGAGCCAGCATAAGCAGCAATACGAAATGGTATGTGATTCTCTTTGTTGTGATGTTGACACACTACTAGTCCGTACCTCTTGCATGCTAGATCGAAGTCAGGTGTGTTTTTCACAGATCAGTTGATGTGCTTCCACAGATCTGTAAGCATGTAAAGATTATTGATTCATGCTATTATTTCAGGCATCTGATGTTGTTTATTTTCCTATAAAGGATTTCGTCCTTGAGCTGCCCAGTTTAGAATAAATGTTTCCACAGTGATGTTCACACGCGACTATCCTTATTTTCTCTTGGAATTCTGAGTAATTCTTCAGTCACACAACGAAACATGTAGACAGCAAGTTAACATTGCGCAAAGCCTGTTTCTTGCGGACAAAACTGCAATTATCCTGGTATTTTTATTTGCGACAGTAAGACACTACATGACATCGACACCACTAGACTAAACAGTGAAACTTTTTTGAAATGGCGGTGGGCTGCTTTCATGTGCTAATACTAATAGTGATCCTGACATTTTTCTTGCGAAACGGTCAAAGGGAAGTAATAAATGAATTTAGTTTTTTAAACGAGCACACGTGATTTCCGATCTCAAACTAGATCTGAAATCATAAGATTTTCTGAGCAGTGGTGAAACGCTGATGGCTAGTGATATCGCAAGCCGTTTTGGAAGCAAATAAGCACTGTCAGACATATGCTCAAACACGATTACAGCAGTTCAAACTTTTTGATCATTGATTTTTAGGAGTACGCAATATCGGACAGTCACACTACAAAAAGACAATGCCTTAGTGCATAGATCCTATTCTCAAACGTCACGAACAGACAGTACGTTGCTACTATTTTACTGTAGTAACAAAACCTCACAGTCCCATTAAAAATGTGTGGTGTGTGCCGAAAAGCAACCATATGAGATTCAGTCAGTGGGACCCTGAATCTACCTGGGGTTAAATCGGGTTATTGACTCTCATTACATGAATTTTTAAACTGAATATATACATTACATGTACTACTGTTCGTGTTGTTTTTGTGATCCAGTGCAATTTCTGTGTATACCTTAGAATCTCAAGGTAATTTTTGAACGGGGCATACAGATGATACATGTTGCCATGATCACAGAGTGATACGTGTATTTTACTTATCAGGTGTCAGTGCAGAAACTCCAAGAGGGAACGAAATTCAAATATCTGGAAAACCTGGATGAGGAGATAGACAGCCTAACAGCACATCCTCCTATGTTTGCTCGGACATCTACTACCTTCAAACTGCATACTATGCGTACACACAGGAATATGGACGACTCAACACTGATCAAAATGGGTAAGTAACACAACACAAACAGATGATTTCCATTATGATAGATTTATTTATCTGAAAGTAAAATTGACAACAGAGTGTACAATTTGTTTTCAAATACGAAAATATCACATGGGGTTAAAAAAACAAACATCATATATCATTAAAACTATTCTTTATTTCTAAACACATACATATATATCAGCATAGTTTATTCATGTAAACATCCTCATTTTGGTTCCCAGTCTATCTGAAATCAAGGTAAGATATATGCCCAAAAAAATAGCGATCACACAGTGCTTCAGCATGAATTTGAAAACCTGCTCTACGTCACATAGACACAGTGTGTCTTATGATTCTATCCACCCTCTCCAAACAAACACGTACACGTTTTCTCTGGTACGAATGTCTTAAAAGCTCAAACTAAGCTGCTGTTTTATTCTGTCTTGCTTTGCAGGAAATACAGGCACGTCGCTTACCCATAACAGGCAGCTGGTGCGCTAGCGAGTGGGGTTTCTCGGCAGAAGCATCAGAGTACCATTACCAACCTGTGCAGTCAAAACAATCAGAAATACTTTCCCAAACGGATGAAGAGTGGGGTTCAAACTCCCTGAGCTACAGAAGGCTGAAATATACTTTTACAAATCGTGTGACTGTGTTGAACAGATTCCTGCATGGTTTGAAGATGATACTGGGTTGTCACGTGGTCCGGTACATGGTTCACATTCTGCAACATTTTGTTCCAGACTTTTTCCACTGTTGGTCTACTCCTGCATCAGGTAGTCAGCCCATGAGCCGGTCAGCATAGCCTGTGTCCAGTATTGTCCGTTTGCCTGTTGCCTGAAACATGGTTGTTTGGAAGTAACTAACGATCTCTGCACACATTTTAACATGTGAATAAGAACAGAAAAAGTTTGTCAAAAGTATACATAGTTTAATTTGCATTTACTTCAAGGCCAGACTTTCTTCTCGTTCATTATTTCTTCATAAAGATTCTGGAAATTAACAAAATGTTTCCCCCTATCAAGGCCTCCTAACTTTTTGACTCACATGCGAAGCAAAAGTGAGTCTATGTACTCACCCGAGTCGTCCGTCCGTCCGGACGTCCGTCCGGAAAACTTTAACGTTGGATATTTCTTGGACACTATTCAGTCTATCAGTACCAAATTTGGCAAGATGGTGTATGATGACAAGGCCCCAAAAAACATACATAGCATCTTGACCTTGCTTCAAGGTCAAGGTCGCAGGGGCCATAAATGTTGCCTAAAAAACAGCTATTTTTCCCATTTTTCCCATTTTCTCTGAAGTTTTTGAGATTCAATACCTCACCTATATATGATATATAGGGCAAAGTAAGCCCCATCTTTTGATACCAGTTTGGTTTACCTTGCTTCAAGGTCAAGGTCACAGGAGCTCTTCAAAGTTGGATTGTATACATATTTTGAAGTGACCTTGACCCTGAACTATGGAAGATAACTGTTTCAAACTTAAAAAATTATGTGGGGCACATGTTATGCTTTCATCATGAGACACATTTGGTCACATATGATCAAGGTCAAGGTCACTTTGACCCTTATGAAATTTGACCAAAATAAGGTAGTGAACCACTAAAAGTGACCATATCTCATGGTAGAAAGAGCCAATAAGCACCATTGTACTTCCTATGTCTTGAATTAACAGCTTTGTGTTGCATGACCTTGACCTTGGGTCAAGGTCACATGTATTTTGGTAGGAAAAATGTGTAAAGCAGTTCTTGCTAGGTTTAGCTGAAGGTCAAGGTCATGTAAAGGTCAAGCATGTGAGTCGTATGGGCTTTGCCCTTCTTGTTCCTGTGTAAACTGAGCCTTCGCAGATCTGATATAGTGAGCAAAGACCTGCATTTTTTTTAAACGTGTTCAGAGGCCTTGAAATGGTTAAACATTTTGTTTATTTCAAGTAGTCTTTATGAAGAAAAAGTTAACAATAAGGAAGGAAAATGGGTTGAAATGCAAATTAGATTCCTTTTGACGAACTTTTTATGTTCTTCTTCACGTGTTACATTATGCGAACGTAGATCGCAAGATATTTTCGAAAAAATTCATAGATAAGCCAATCTGCAAACGGACACAAATTCACAATATTTATGAAGCCAATAAATTTGACTCAAGAACAAAGCTTATGTGTTTGAGGTGATGTGCATGGGTATGAATGTTGAATGAGTCCGTCAAAGATACCCTCCATGTCGCCTTACAGTGGAACCTACCATTAAAATTATACCACCTTAAATTACCTCGCTCTTTCAAATGTACTGCTTAAACTTCTTGAACATGCAACTCTTGCTGTCTACCATAAAGACCATCAGGTCAACAACATACTCGTGAATGTTTTGTTTTGGTCTATAATTAAACATTTCAGAAAATATCCTTTTTTTATATTTTTTTTATTCGGAAGCATACTAACTTTATTTGAAACTACTTCGACAGATATAGTTTTGCAGGTTGACGGGAGGTGAGTTAAGAAAGGAATTCAATCCATATGTCGCTCAGCACAGAAAGCATAAACTTGTACTTGTTTTCATAATGTATTAATGTATTTGGATGGTATCTGTCAAAGACACTGTCTCGTTTTTTGCAAAGCTAGAATAAGGCACTCATTTTCAAAACAAAAATCTTACGATGAATGGCACGTTGGTTTTCTCCTGTGGTGATTCTGGACGGTAGGAACAGGACTGGTCAACAGTTGCGTTGTGATCACGGAGAACCGGGAAATCTGGAATGGTCACGGTGTCAGTGTCTAGTGACCTGTTCTGACCAGTGGCCGTGAGTGATGATGAAAGGTCTGGAAGTAAAAGAAGAGAGAAAATGAGTGTGAGTATAAATCAATTCGAAAGTATGCTTCTGATCTATACAGTACACTGAACATTTAGACACCCTCTGGAAGTCGTCTGGATGTGTATCCATGTTGTAGCAATTAGACTGGTTTTGCGTCTCTCAGTCAATGCAGAAAGATTAATTCCCTGCACAATTCGTAATCTTCTTGTCTCTAGCATGCAGGTGTCTGTTTACCTTACCGGTTGCACATCCACCAACAATTTAGATCTGGTAAAAATAGCATTAAACCATGATTCCAGCAAACGCTGCCAATTTCATGAATTGATATCAGGGGATAGTTTGCGACTGAATAGAATAGATAACGTGACACACGCATTGTCTTACGTGTCCACAACCCTGACTACTTTTTACTCTTACTCTTAGCTCAGCTCAGACCGTTCTGTAACTCTGTAGATCTAGCCTGTGGCGCATCTGTACTCCAGCGAATATCAGCTGGACCCAGACACACTGTTCTGCACCAATTCGTATTCGCTGCGCAGCAAAACAATGTTTACGTATGCATGAAAATAAAAGCATGTACTCTGACCTTCAACGCATTCCTTCTTGTGAGATAATCCGCTGTTCGTATGTCGCCTCGGAGTTTCGATGGCTCGTCGTAATACTGCCCTCTCCGGACTTTTATGAAGGGAAGACACTGCCAGTGGTCAAAACATTTGTTTCAGGGATGAAACGCCAACTTTTGTGCTGCAGAAAAATGGCGAAATCTGTGTCCAGAAAGTGCCCGACACTTTGAAATCTGCACGCTTGTGCTGCACACATCTCTTCCATTTCCACAAGAGACTCAGAGTTTTATGAGGGAAAGTGTGCTATGAAATGCCTGGGGACATTGACGAGTTGTTGCAGTTTGCGGCTGCTCTCCACCGAGGCATTCTTTTCGGGCATACAGTGGTGACTTTTCTGTGTGAAAATCAAGCTGGTACTAGTGGTAGAATCAACACAATAACTTGTGACGTCACAGTGCACCGACGTCACAGTGCACCGAAAACCACGTGACCACTACTTGACCCCAGGCGACTTGTCTTGGTTAGCCCCGCAACACTAAATCTTCAACTACAACAACAACAATTTTTTTTCAATTTTTAAAATATTTTTCCAGAGATGTTTGTAACATTTGGCATTCGATTTTCAAGTTTTTGGACATATTTAAAAACCTTGGACTTTTCCTTTAAGTTTACGTCTTTAATTTTGGTTTGGTCAAATGTACGTGTGAGTTAAATTGTGATAAGTAGTCCGGAACAGACAGTTGTACTGAAATTTGAGCATAAAATAACAGAAAAGCCATGTCCCTTTGCTTTCAACTGCCTGTCCTTTTTTTTTTTTAAAGGCATGTATTGTTTGTCTGTACTTTCAGGTAGTGAGGGCTACAATTGTGAGCGATGCGGCAAGGTGTTTGCTTACCAATACTACAGAGACAAACACCTCAAGTACACAAGATGCGTTGATCAAGGGGACCGAAAGTTTCCGTGCCATCTCTGTAGCAGGTACAGCTGCAGAACGTTAGAACACAGACAGACACTTTCTCAAACACACACACACACACACACACACATACACACACCCACACACATACACATGTACTTTCTCCAACACACACACACACACACACATACACACACACACACACACACACACACACACACACACACACACACACACAGTAAGGCTGTTGGGGTCTATGTCGACCAAAAGAATGGGATTCACTGTTGGTCGAGTTCCTGTATGTGGATTCTCTGTATACCTAAGACTTTAAAATTGGCAATCTTGTATACAGGGAATACCACAGGGTGTAGTTCCTATAGCGTTTTGCTAATATCAATGAAAGTCACGTGATGCTTAGCGACATCGTTAGAATTTGATGTTTTTCGATCTTTTTTTGATATTTCTTAGAAATTCGAGTATGGTTTGCAAGTTTTATTGAAAAACTGCACCCTGTGGGATTCCCTGTGTACTAGATTGCCAATTTTAAAGTCTTAGGTATACAGGGAATCCACCTACAGGAACTCGACCTACAGAGAATCCCACGCTTTTGGTCGACATAGACCCCATCAGCCACAGTAAGGAGGCGGAAGTCGAGGAACAGAATGAAAACAAAACTGGAATGTTCTGGTGGACACATATCAAGTAGCGCAGTTTCACCAATAGCTTCATGCAAAGTTGCGTTGTTCTTAGGACAGGCATACTCCATTAATTATGGGCTGGAATGCATAGAAGTATTACGTTGGGTGTCCCACTAAACAAGCGAAGTCTCGGGAGGGGAGTTGGTTTATGAAAAAGGACCTTTTTGCAAGTTTGCTGTGTACAATTAGCAATGGTGTATTTTGCTCATTGCGGCCTTCTCTGTTAAACTTTCTAAGGCAAAAAAAAATAGGTGTGGTTACGGTAACTTAAAAAAAAATAGGGTAGGAAGGTAGGCAATTTTTTTTAAAACTTTTTTTTCTAATGTGTACAAATTAAACCTACTTGACAGGGAAATAAGTGTGCGACTCGGGCGCTTTCTCTTTCATTGCGTTTTCTGCACTCGTTTTCTTGGTGTTTTTTGTTTTGTTTTGACAAATGTAATAAAAAGTTATAGGGTCGGCCCCTAAAAATAGGGTAGGTCGGGTTACCGTAACCACACCTATTTTTTTTTAGGCCTAATGAATGCGACGTCCTTCTGTCCCAGATCCTTTGAGAAGCGGGATCGGCTTCGTATTCACGTTTTGCACGTGCACGAGAAGCATCGACCTCACAAGTGTGCTGTGTGCGGCAAGTCTTTCAGCCAGTCTTCCAGTCTCAACAAACACATGAGGGTAAGTGGTTTGCACTGGCAATCAAGGAAGAATGGGTTTCATGAAAATAAAATAACGCTGGGGACCCAGGGTTCCGCGGTGATTTGGATTGCCTGTTTGCAGCTGACGGGAGAAAAAATGACATACAAAACGCAAAACAATATCAGCACATTAACAAACAAACAAACAAACTTAACTATGAATGTACCATTCTTCTGACATGTACACGTAACATTTTCTGTTGATTCTGAATACCTGTTCAGAGCTTTGCATTTACTTAGTTGAGAACGGGCCCCGAAAGAAAGAAAAACATGCAGCACGCAAGAACACGTTCACTAAGACACCGATTCAGTCATTTGCCACGAGTTTTGTTTGTTTGTTTGTTTGTTTGTTTAACGCCCAGCCGACCACGAAGGGCCATATCAAGGCGGTGCTGCTTTGACATATAACGTGCGCCACACACAAAACAGAAGTCGCAGCACAGGCTTCATGTCTCACCCAGTCACATTATTCTGACACCGGACCAACCAGTCCTAGCACTAACCCCATAATGCCAGACGCCAGGCGGAGCAGCCACTAGATTGCCAATTTTAAAGTCTTAGGTATGACCCGGCCGGGGTTCGAACCCACGACCTCCCGATCACGGGGCGGACGCCTTACCCCTAGGCCAACCGTGCCGGTTTTGCCACGAGTACACAGAAGGAAAGGGTCGTATGTGTATATACAATGTAGATATATACATGCGCATAAACTGCAGCAAATGCTTGAATTTAGGATGGGGAATTTTAGCATTGCACACAAACTGAATTAACATCCCTGGAAAAGTCTTCAATAGGTCACTCGAAGAAAGACGGAAAAAAAGAAAATCGAAATGGAAAAATAAGAAAACAAATTAGCAATGGTTCAGATGAACAGTGGAGAAAAACAGTTACTGTTCGCAGGCATAAAAAGACAAGAAACGTATGTTACTGGAACGTTTAATCTTTTTTTTTTAACAAAAGAAGACATTTACAAGTACATCGACCTTATGGTCTTTGTAGTGGAAAGACAAATAGGCCTAATTATGCGACAAATGAAGCGAACACTTATTTCTGAAAGCGTTGGTTGTGATTAGACTCGGGCAAGATGGTTAGATTTAAAAAATTAAAAGTTCCAGTAATTTACCATTCTTGTTGTTTGATTCTTGATTTTGCAGCTTTAGCAGTGTACGAGTCTGTTGTTGGACTCGTGCGTATGCAATTTGCGCAACAATCGTTTAAAGTAAAAAATATGTCTCTAGCTCTGGGTGTTTGTTTTAGGTACACAGCGGAGAAAGACCCTATAAATGTGTGTACTGCAGCAAAAGCTTCACAGCCTCCAGTATACTACGAACACATATAAGGCAACATTCTGGAGAGAGACCATTTAAAGTAAGTATACACTCGATCGCATGTAAAGTGCAGACCTCCTTCCATGCAATAATCAGATGGTTGGGAAAGACACCGATATCTTTTCTTTCAAACCTTGTTCGTTCCGTGTTGCGTCTGCTTTTTGTTGTCTTTTGTGTTCTTGTTTTTCCTGATGAAGCTTCCATAAGCGAAAATTCGTACCGTCTTGTCCCGTTCTTGTATTGGTGAGTACAGTATTCCTTTGTTTTTTAACTTTGTTCATCTTACCACAGTCACTTCGTTGTTTAGATACCGATATCTTTGTTAAATTAATCATGCGAAGCAACAGCATCTACATCAAAGGCACAGTAAGCCTCCCGTAAACCATCACTGAGCTCCCCGAGCCTATACATACAGTGCAAGCATACTTCGCATTATAACCACTTTATGTCCCTAATAGGCACTAGTTCATGTGAGGACGTTTTCTTTTTCTTTATTTGGTGTTTAACGTCGTTTTCAACCACGAAGGTTATATCGCGACGGGGAAAGGGGGGGAGATGGGATAGAGCCACTTGTTAATTGTTTCTTGTTCACAAAAGCACTAATAAACAAGAAATTCCTCCGAGGTAGGAAAAACACCCCCGTCCTGACCATTCTCACTGCCACCAACTGAGAAGGTTATTTCCCTTTGACCATTAATATGTCCCTCTATAAGTCCTTGTAGAATCTTAATCCACCAATAACTCCCTAACCGTGTGTTTGACTGGTCCCAATTTTTGTAAGGACCGTCTCAGGAATGTATAGAACCTGTTCACCAAGTTTGGTGACGATCGGTTCGTTCATTCTTGAGATCTATATGCGAACACAAACACACACACAAACAAACAAACAAACACATCGACCGAATCCTATACACACCCCTATACCGGGGGTGTAAAAATTTGCTACAGGGGCTTGCAACGTAGTACAATGTACTACCTTACTGGGAGAATGCAAGTTTCCAGTACAAAGGACTTAACATTTCTTACATACTGCTTGACTAAAATCTTTACAAAAATTGACTATATTCCATACAAGAAACACTTAACAAGGGTAAAAAGAGAAACAGAATCCGTTAGTCGCCTCTTACGACATGCTGGGGAGCATCGGGTAAATTCTTCCCCCTAACCCGCGGGGGTGTGTGAGGACGTTAAGCTTAAGTTAGCATAGCATAGCCATTTGAACCTTCACCGAACGGGAATTTCCTGGCTGCTGTCTGTCGAGAGTGAGACATTTTCAAAGAATTTATTTTCGTGGACTATCCGAACGGACTATCAGGCGCCTCGTTTTGATGCTAGACCTAACTTTTAAAATCTAAATAATAAATTGACAGCTTGTTACACAAAAATTCTTAAATCATAAAATAATTCTATTTTCATTAAGACAAGATCAGTACAATTCGAAGTTTTGAAAGCTTAAAAAAAGAAAAGCCCGGAAACGTGTCACGCAAAACGTCTTTCTCGTAGCAGACGACGGTTCTGCATAGCGCCAGTTCCTCTGAACGGTCAACCGCCACCGCTCTAGTTCGTATGACTTTCAGCCGCTTGTTGCGTTTTAGATTCAGAGGTACACAACAACGTGCTATTGCAGATAAGCTTACAGCGAGTCGCATTGAAATCACAAACTGACGACTAAATTGGGAAAAAAAGGAAACTTGATCACACGGGTTCACGATGGCTCAGGGGTAAGATAAACCACGCAAAAAATAAATTCTTTGAAAATTGCTCGCTCTTTACGGAGGGCACCTAGGATGTTCTCAAGCGGTGAGTGTTTAAATGAAAGGGTGTTTGTACTGTGTGTAAAAGCCTGTGATGGATTACGGGAGGCTGACTGTGCCTTTAAAAGAACACTGCTGCAAATCGTAGCCAATTAAGGCTAGACTGTTAAATTCGTGAACAATAACGGAAGGACGTATGCGCGAAGAACACAAGACAAGACAATAGTTAGTGAAGGCTGGGTGGAGCTGGCGCCTTCGACAGAAAGATGCACTTACTAGACAAACGACTTTCATCATCAATTTTGGCAAAGCAATCTTCGACGAAGGCCAGACTTTGGTATTGCATTTCAGCTTGGTGGCTTAAAAAATGATTAATGAATATGGTCATTAAAAATCGGAAACTTGTCATTAAAATTACTTTTTTATTAAACGATCTAAAAACAATTTCATCTTATTCTTCGTCATTTTTTTTATTCCAAAAACATATACATATGTTATATTTGGATTACAAACAAGCTCTGAAAATTAAAAATATGAAAATTATGATTAAAATTAATTTTCCGAAATCGATTTAAAAACAATTTCATCTTATTCCTTATCGGTCCCTTATTCAAAAAAACATATAGATAAGATATGTTTGGATTAAAAAGAAACTCAGTACGCCAAAAAGAATAGAGATACAGAAAAGCGCGACCATTACCGCACAATTCTGGCTTGTCGATTTCACTGCCTTTGCCACGAGCGGTGGACTGACGAAACTACGAGTATGCGGTCTTGGTGAAAAAATGCAGTGCGTTCAGTTTCATTCTGTGAGTTCGACAGCTTGACTAAATGTTGTTATTTCGCCTTACGCGACTTGTTTCATTTTTGCAAAACAAAATGTTCATCAACAAAAACCACAATATGTTAATGTACAGTAATTATGAACTTATTCGTTAACCGGCAGTCTTTTTGATTTTTGCTGAGTACTGTACATTATAATACTGTGGTTCAAGTTTTGCGGAACACTTCCCAAGCAACCCATGCCTAACCGATTGGACGCATCTTAAGGGCAGAATATACCTGCGCAGTTTCAGCGGCACAGACGACGCACTGCATATTATTGATGCTGCGATAGGGATTATGACGAGTACCTGGCCTGTTTTCCTTTCACGCAACGTGTAGCGGGCTGGGATAAGCTGCAGTGCGTCGTCTGTCCTGCTGAAGTTACATAGGCGAGCACCAGGCCTTTCTAGTTTTGGTTGATTACAACTTTACTGCATCTTTATAGAGAGATCAAAGTGTTAAAATTCGACAAAAAGCACACATTCATTGTGAAATTCATGTTGCAGTGCAAATTTTGCGGCAAAGCCTTTGCTTCCCACGCAGCACATGACAGCCACGTGCGACGCACGCACGCACGTGACAAGCCCTTCACGTGCAGACTGTGCTTCATGGACTTCTCTCACCAACTGGAGCTGACAGTGCATCTTCAGTCACACGGAGGTTGGTGTTTGAGTGGGTCGCGTTAAAAGATACAGCACATGCCATTGAAACGATATTCAGTCAGCCATCTCAGATTTGCCCTGAATT
>NC_090253.1:21620120-21637620 GCF_037325665.1 Littorina saxatilis | reverse complement strand
TGCATTTTGACTTTGACGACTACATTCTGAAAAGAGCACGACACCGGAAATTTAGTGCGTCCCTGGACCCGCTCTTTGTAGGTTTAGTGCGTCCCGGGACGCTCTCCATGCATTTCTTGTACGTGATTTCGGCTTCTAGTGCGTCTAGGACGCAGGGACGCGAACCGTGGGGAGCCCTGATACAATCACAGTTTTCTTCAGCACATACTTACTCTGCACACTCAGACCTCAATACCAGCATATGAAAAATAAGGTAAAAACAGATTGCACACAACTTCGATAAAACAACTGATCGAAACTGGGGCTAGCTAGTATACGCCAGGAAAACGTACCCCTGACACTATTGTGGGAGGGGATCCACGGCAAAATACAACTGTGCAAAAACATGAATTTGGCTTTGCATAATAGAACTGTTTTGGACTTGAATTCATTGGCTTGACTTCGCGGAGGAAGATAAGGAAAGCTGTCATCGTCTGATGCAAGCACGCTGGTGGCTGATAAGACCTATGCAGGATAGGCTGAACCTGCCACAACGGCTCCGGAGGAAGGTCTGGGAAGTTGCTGATGCTCCAGAGGCACCTCGGTTTTTGAGGTACAACCTTGGGATACCAGGAAATGAAAGGGCAGATGAGCTGGCGAAAGAAGGAGCCGTAGAAGACCAACCTGAAAACAGTGTCAGCTTTAGTGAGCAGAAGACAATCATCAAGGCATTGATGAGGCCAAGGACAAACAGAGATGACTACCACACAACGTCCAGAGAGCAGCAAGTCAACCTCATCAGGCTGCGTACTGGCCACAACAGGCTCAATCCTCACATGAACCGAAAGTTCAAGCTGGCGCCATCACCAACCTGTGCCTGCGGTCAAGAAGACCAAACAGCGGAACACATCTTACAGCGATGTCCCTCACTAGATGAGGAACGAAAAGAAGTGTGGCCGTCACCAACTCCCTTGCAGACCAAACTATACGGCAGTCGACAGGAGTTGGAGAAAACGACAACATTTATCACCAGTGCTGGACTGATCGTGTAACCTCTGCGAACGCCAAGAAGAAGAAGAAGAGGTACAACCTTTCTTGACTTAAATATGAGTCTGGTAATACACTGATTTGTCGAAAGCGCATTACCCAAACCAAGCAATATTTTCCCCCGCAGTCCATGCAGCTCCACTTTCCAGTTTAAAAAAAAAGAGGCAAAGCAAAACGAAAATGCAAAACAATTTTAAACTATTCTTTTTCTTGCCCCTTTCCATCTCAACGCTCCCCATTTAAAAGGGAAGGTGAAATCACTCTTGAAAGAGAACGTGATTGAGATGATCATCCCTGGTTGCCCCCCCACCCTCCCTCCCTCCCTCCCACTCTCTCTCTCTCTCTCTCTCTCTCTCTCTGTCTTATTTCAGCTCATGATTGACTGCGTCGTTAATCGCTGACTGCTGACGTTAGCTCAACGGTGTCGTTTTACGTCCGTCCTCCCCGAAATCTCCATCGCTGGAATACCACAAGGGACCTCCCCTGGCTTCGGACAGACGGCCCACTTTTTCAGCTTCCTTAACTGAACGGCAAGACGCTATCTCCCTCTGGTGTCCGAGAATTACGAGCCGAGAGATCTCCCCAAGGGAGCGGTGCTTATCCTTTGCTGTCGTGATTCCTCATTTATGCTTTGATTGAGCGAGGGACAGAGACGACATAATGATCGCTCCCCAGGACGAGACAAAACTAATCGATCAGGGCAACGGATCTTAACCTGCTCTCAGCGGTAATTTCCTTGATAGCCCCTCTTCTCCCCTTCCGCATCTCGCTTTAAACTCGGCTTCTCGCTCTCATTCCCTTACGAGTTTTATCGCCCGTCTTTCCGCTCAAATTCAAAGCACGTTTCACAAAACGAAGCCCGCCTTCGCAAACGGGGGTTAACTGAGGAACGACGACTCTGTAATACCGGGTTACTGCCCCTTGAGGAACTCTTCTCGCAATGTCCTATTCCCTCCCTTTTACGACTTTCAGTTTCTTCTGGTTTCCGCTGAGGACTGCCCTGACAACATTATTGAGTTAGTTGAAGACACTGACAAATGAAGGTATTGAGGGGATCAACGAGAAGAGATTTTACGCCTGTGACATTTTCTTTGATGATGATGCGGCTTTTCGTTTGAAAATCGATTGTAGAGAAGTTGAGGTTCAAATGTAAACTTCAAACCAGCACTTTTTTGCTTCGGAATGTTCGAATTTGTCTTGCCGTCGAATAATGTAAAAAGCCTGGCTTAGTTGTTAAGAGCTTAGCTGAGTTTGTGCAGGCATTTGCACAAACATAGAAATACTGATGAATAAAAGCAACCACACTGATATAAGGACATACAGTAGATAAGAATATAGTTCATTTTGAAAAGTTGGGGTTCGTAACAATTGCATTTCTTGAGAAAAAAAGGAGCAAAGATGTTACACTTCTCTTATAAAAATATTTTCAAGACGATTGTTATTAACTGTAGGTGGTTATTAAGCCAATCTGATTTAAAGGCACAGTAAGCTCCCGTAAACCATCACAGATACGGTCAGGCTTTTACACACAGTACAAACACCCTTCCATTTGAACGCTCACCAAACGGGAACATCCTAGGTGGCCTACGTAAAGAGCGAGCAATTTTCAAAGAATTTATTTTTGCGTGGTTTATCTTACCCCTGAGCCATCGTGAACCCGTGTGATCCAGTTTCCCTTTTTCACAATGTAGTCGTCAGTTAGTCATTTGAATGCGACTCGATGTGAGCTTATTTACAATAGCACGTTTTTATGCACGAAACAAACGGCTGTGGTTCACAAGAACTCTAGCGATGGCTTTTGACTGTTGAGAGGAACGGCGATATGCACTGATAAACCGTCGTCTGCTACGACCCTTGCGTGACCCTGCTTCCGGGCTTTTCTTTTTTCAAACTTTCACAACTTCGAATTGTACTGATCTTGTCTTGATGAAAAAAGATTTTTTTTATGATTAAAGAATGTTTGTGTAACAAGCTGTCAATTTATTATTTAGATTTTAAAAGTTAGGTCTAGCGCAAAAACGCACCACGGTCCAAAAACATTTTGATAATCATCGATTCACGGCTATCGCCAGTTTACATCGATAGAATGAGACCCGAAGGGAAGTAACTCATGTTTGACCTGAGTTCAGGATGGGTCCAAAAAGTGTTCGAGACAATTTGCAAAATTGAAATTGCTCGCTCTTTACGTAGGGCACCTAGGATGTTCCCGTTTGGTGAGCGTTCAAATGGAAGGGTGTTTGTACTGTGTGTAAAAGCATGACAGTATCTGTGATGGTTTACGGGAGGCTTACTGTCCGGGCGTGATTTACGGTATCATAACAGCCGTCCAGCACCAAAACGAGGCGCCATTGTTGTTGGACCAAGTCCACGAAAATAAATTCTTTGAAAATTTCTCACGCTCGACAGAAAGCAGCCAGGATGTTCCCGTTCGGTGAGCGTTCAAATGGAAGTATGCTTGTACTGTATTTAGACGCTCGGGGAGCTCTGTGATGGTTTACGGGAGGCTTACTGTGCCTTTAATTACCATTTGATTTATTTTCTTCTGTTTACGAATACTTTTTCAAGCTGTATCTCATTGTAGCCAAGTGGTGTAGGGTACCCGGTCTCTATGTCGTCGCTGTCAGTGCAAGACCTCGTATCCGACATTTTGGCGCGAATCGTTTTTGGCTCACGTAAGTGTAGCCCATGCGAAGCTAAACTTTGTCTGTCTGTGCGTGCGTGCGTGCGTGCGTGCGTGCGTGTGTGTGTGTGTGATAGAAACTTTAACATTTCCGAGTCTATGGATAAAGCTCGCATAAAGATTACGTCTCCGTCAAAAGTGTTTGACGTGTGTGATAGAAACTATTTGAAGACGTCACATTATGACGTAAGAGGGTTAGACGTCACGCAAAGGAGAAAGGAGTTACTGAAAGTCTCGGTCATTGTTATTGTGAGCGGGCCGAGACTACTTGGCAGATCGAGGGTCTCGCTTTCTTGCACAGTTTCAGATGCTTACTGTGTGTGTGTGTGTGTGTGTGTGTGTGTGTGTGTGTGTGTGTGTGTGTGTGTGTGTGTGTGTGTGTGTGCATGTGTGACGGAGTGATTGAGTTTGTGTTACTGTTTGTCGATTTCTTACGTGAGCCTTGAAGGCTTCGCCTCTTGTTTGCATGGTTACCTCTCTTAAAATTCTGCGCGCCTTTTGGAAAGACTTTGGAATCGATAGCTTTCTTGGAAACGCCGCTTATTATTGCTAGTGTCAAAAGCTCGTATGTGAATACGCATCCAAACAATGAACTGCAAATCCTCGTAAAGGATCATTCGGGGTATTTTGCTCGTAATAAAACCGGTAAACACCGGTCAGAATGATCATGCAGATACGAGGTTTGGAGGACCTTGTGCATTACCTCCAAATCATGTTTGCCTGTCAGTAGGCGGATTTATCATGGTTGTGGATACTGTTTCCCACACCAACCCAAAACGTTTGTGTTTTAAACCACTTTTGGGATCAGAATATCATTAGTGGGGTTTTAAGAAAATAACGCTCTCTGTTATGTCTCTTCAACTATGTCTTTGCCTCTCTCCCTCTCTCAGTTCCTGTCTGTCTCTCTCTGTCTGTCTCTGTCTCTCTCTCTGTCAGTTCCGGTCTCTCTCTCTCTGCCTCCCCTTTTTTCTCCTGCTTCATTCTCTCTCTGTCTCTGTCTCTGTCTCGTACACACACACACACACACACACACACACACACACACACACACACACACACACACACACTCTCTCTCTCTCTCTCTCTCTCTCTCTCTCTCTCTCTCTCTCTCTCTCTCTCTTTCGTACATGCATAACATTTCTGTCAAATAATGAGACCATGTTTTCTTGCCATAACCCTGTAAATGTTTCATCATGTCATGTGCTTTCCTTAGGAGTCTTTCGCTTGGCAAATTTAACACTCTCAGCCAATACTTAAAGGCACAGTAAGCCTCCCGTAAACCATCACAGATATTGTCAGGCTTTTACACACAGTACAAACACCCTTTCATTTGAACGCTCACCAAACGGGAACATCCTAGGTGCCCTACGTAAAGAGCGAGCAATTTTCAAAGAATTAATTTTTTTTGTGTCAGAGACAATCGGACCGTGGTGCGTTTTGGCGCTAGACCTAACTTTTAAAATCTAAATAATAAATTGACAGCTTGTTACACAAACATTCTTAAATCATAAAATAATTCTTTTTTCATCAAGACAAGATCAGTACAATTCGAAGTTTTGAAAGTTTGAAAAAAGAAAAGCCCGGAAGCAGGGTCACGCAAGGTCGTGGTTCTCGTAGAAGACGATGGTTTATACCTATCGCCAGTTTCTCTGAACAGTCAAAAGCCATCGCTAGAGTTCTTGTGAACCACAGCCGTTTGTTTCGTGCATAGTCAGAGGTACATAATAACGTGCTATTGCAGATAAGCTCACAGCGAGTAGCATTCAAATTACTAACTGACGGCTACATTGTGAAAAAGAGAAACTTGATCACACCGGGATTCACGATGGCTCAGGGGTAAGATAAACCGCCCACGCAAAAATAAGTTCTTTGAAAATTGCTCGCTCTTTACGGAGGGCACCCAGGATGTTCCCGTTTGGTGAGCGTTCAAACGGAAGGGTGTTTGATCTGTGTGCAAAAGCCTGACAGTATCTGTGATGGTTTACGGGAGGCTTACTGTTCCTTTAAAAAATAAACTCACCGACCGGGAAACAATATATCACTATATAGCTATTCTGATAGACACGTGGGGGAATTCGGGGGCTGTGATTGGATGGTCTCACACATCCCTGTTGCGATCATCAAAGGATAACGCTACGGAAGTTAGTCATTTTTTGCCGATATCCAAACGATATCAGCAATAACAAAGACGCATGGTTCCAGGTTTCTTCCACGTGTATAAAGTACACGCATTCCTCGCCAGGTTTGTTTCTGTGACTAGTCGACATACGATGCCATTTGGTTTGTGTGTGTGTTTTTTGTTGCTTACTGTAGGGCCGGAAGAGCTCCTAATATGGACCGGCTCCTAATATGGACCACCTCCTGTCAGTCAGTCTGACAAACTCAGTAACGGCGCTAGAGCTCTCAAAAAAGTTTTCTTCGCTGTATTCACCCTCTCTGGATAACTTGCACATGTCAAAACAGTTGCAGAAACACAAATCTCAAAACCGTTAGGCTTTTTCTCTTTTTAAATCTCCGTAAATCAAGTTTTGACAAAATATTTTAACGTAGAGGGGGGAATCGAGACGATGGTCGTGGTGTATATGTGTGTGTGTGTGTGTGTGTGTGTGTGTGTGTGTGTGTGTGTGTCTGTCTGTGTGTGTGTGTAGAGCGATTCAGACTAAACTACTGGACCGATCTTTATGAAATTTGACATGAGAGTTCCTGGGATTGATATCCCCGAACATTTTTTTAATTTTTTTCATAAATGTCTTTGATGACGTCATATCCGGCTTTTCGCGGCACTGTCACGCTCTCATTTTTCAAACAAATTGGTTGAAATTTTGGTCAAGTAATCTCCGACGAAGCCCGGACTTCGGTATTGCATTTCAGCTTGGTGGCTTAAAAATTAATTAATGACTTTGGTCATTAAAAATCTGAAAATTGTAAAAAAAAAAAAATTTATAAAACGATCCAAATTTACGTTCATCTTATTCTCCATTAATTAATTTTTAAGCCACCAAGCTGAAATGCAATACCGAACCCCGGGCTTCGTCGAAGATTACTTGACCAAAATGTCAACCAATTTGGTTGAAAAATGAGGGCGTGACAGTGCCGCCTCAACTTTCACGAAAAGCCGGATATGACGTCATCAAAGACATTTATCAAAAAAATGAAAAAAACGTTCGGGGATTTCATACCCAGGAACTCTCATGTCAAATTTCATAAAGATCGGTCCAGTAGTTTAGTCTGAATCGCTCTACACACACACACACACACACACACACACACGCACATACACCACGACCCTCGTTTCGATTCCCCCTCGATGTTAAAATATTTAGTCAAAACTTGACTAAATATAACAAAGAGAGGTACAGAAAAGCGTGCTATCCTTCTTAGCGCAACTACTACCCCGCTCTTCTTGTCAATTTCACTGCCTTTGCCATGAGCGGTGGACTGACGATGCTACGAGTATACGGTCTTGCTGAAAAATGGCATTGCGTTCAGTTTCATTCTGTGAGTTCGACAGCTACTTGACTAAATGTTGTATTTTCGCCTTACGCGACTTGTTTTCACTTTTGGCAGCGTTCACTCTAAATTTGCCGCCTAAAACGGACTCGTTTCTGTCCACAGCCAAAGCTTTTATCACACAAAAATTGCTATATATGACAGCTAAAACCGTATTTGTTACATTTTAGCAGTGTTGACCCCGAGTTTCTTCTGCAAACAAAAAATAATAGCAAAATCTCAAAGTATGTGCCGCGAGTCCCTAAGAAAATAAAAGCTAAAGGCTATTTTCATTAATTCATTACGAAGCTTGCTGGAAATAACCTATAACTAGCCCTCGAGATTGAAAACAAATGCAACAAAAAGTCTTTTTTTCGTGGAAGTTGATAATTTCACTTATTTTCACCCTGTTTTTGATAAGCTTCTTTAGTTTCCTGGTGTGCTTCAAATAATGCTCTCATCAACCCGAAACAGATAAATCTAGAGCATATTTTAATTAGGCTGACTTGTACACTAAGCCGGTTGTATCATGTTATTTTGAAGTATAGTTTTTTTTTTATAGTGATTCGTGAAGGCCGGGCTGTAGGGGAATTTCCTGTATACAGGGAATCCCACAGGGTCTTGTTCCAGTAGTGTTTCGCTGATATCGCTGATATCGCTGAAAGTCACGTCAGGATGTTTAGCGACATCGGTAGAATTCATGACTCGAGTTTCGATCTTTAGTGAAAGTTCTTAGAAATTCGAGTATGGTTTGCAAGGGAATCCCACTCTTTTGGCTGACCCCATCAGCGCCATTGAGTGACTGGCAGCAATGGAAGGGAGGTAACACCAAAATATTTCTCCTCACACATGCGCAGTGCAGCCGGAAATAATCTTGACAGAACTCGGAGCTGAAAAAAATTGAAGCGAAAGTTGATACACGGAGTATTTTGCTGATCTGTGAGTGCAGTCTGCGTAAATCCACAGTGTCCACGCTACTTTTATGTAGTCTTTACAAACATGTAAGACTAGAACGACCGTTTTTTCAGCAGAACTCGTTGTATTTTGTCCTTTGTTTTCTCTGTATGTGATTCTGATGTGAAAAAGTGTCAACTGCAAAATGATCATCAATTGCACCGCAAAACTACCATTCTTTTTTTGCTTACCACTGGAGGCTTCGTATTACTGACGAAAGGAATGTTCATTGTTTCAGCGATCGTGACTCTATTGTTAATCTGTAGTCCACGTGCAAGGCAAAACCACAGAAGTGTACTGAAGGTTTGTTGAGCATTTATTGCGGAAGTTAACGTGGTCTTCCCCGGTAGCGTCGGTGATAAAGTAGACCAGTCAATCACTCGATGAATCGATTGTTTCTCAGCAGTCATGCTGGCTACAGGGTTTAGCCTGGAAGAAAAAGACAATGGGACATTTGTCCCCCTCAACCAAATTTTGATGGGACATTACATAGTCCAAGGCAAAACGCACAAAGCAGGTTAGGCGGTGCCAAAATACTTTTGTCAAAAGATGCAAAATAGTGCTATTTGGTTTTGCCAGTGTATCAGGTGTGTGTTTGTGTTTCGATCGATATCACTTCTGTTGACAGTTTCCACAGAGATAAACGTGCAAGTGCAGATAGTTTGCAGGATTGCTTGAATATTTTAATAGCCAATCACAGCGCATTTCACAAACTCGCAAGTTGCTCGGCTTGGTGCACCTCAGTTTTTGCTTAGGTCATTCCGAACACTGTACTCCCGTGAAACGTGTGCAAGGGTCGGCGCAGTGGTACGTAATCTCAGTGCGCCCTTTGACGCACTGAAGGGAATTCCAATGGGACATTTTGAGATGTTATGCGCCAATGGCACAAGGCGCACTAGTAAAAGAGTTGTTCTTCGCTAATGGTGACTGCGGTGGGTGACATCAAGTAAAATCAATTTTTTAAATTACGGGGAATGATGGTGACAAAATAAGATAATTACTGCATTCTACTGATGTAGCAGTATCAACAAAATCACCATGAAGGAAAATAATATGACAGAAGTAGCACTTATTCCTGCTTGTTTTCGTTTTTTGTTCACAAAATGGCGGCCAAAACGTGGAATGACAGACCCCTGCCATGTTCACAACACATTTCAAACCGACAGCTGCTCTAGAAAGGATAACTGTTATCATTCAACGATAACTTATACTTGGATTAAACTGCACAAAATCTTATTTGGACAACTGACCCTCTCCTGCTCGCGTGCTGCGTCCGATAAAAAACTGGTTACCTTCGAACGCGCGGCGTCACAAATCCGATCCACTGAAGAAAGACAATTTGCCGGCCTGAGCGCCAGGAAGGCAAACACACATTTTAATTTTCAAATCATGGCATCATTATCGATAGATGAAGATATTTGGTCGCGTGAATATACATCCGTGTACCTCGCAACGGTGACTTTCGTATCTGCCGTCACAAACGTTTGCCAGGTTACCCCGATTTTCATTTCTTCGCTCGCGCAGTTGAGCATGGATTGTTCTCGTGCGGCCTCAGTCCGGAAGACGGCAGGGTAAACACACAAATAGTGATGATGTCCCGAGCTTTGTGTACTACATAGAAAAGTTTGTGTACGGCAAAATTGATGACGTGTCACAGAAGCGAGGTAACTCTGTTCGCAGGTTACTTTCACGCGAAATGTCTCTGTGCCACCGCGGTTTCGTCCTGAAAATCAACCGTATCGCATTGATTTTGCGAAAACTGAAAGTGCAGGTAAGTTGCACAAGTTTCCTTAATGCTTACTTCGTAAAATTATTGATGTTAAAGTTGATAGTATGGTTATTTTAGAGCACAGGACTTAAAAATTATCGGGAGCTATGCAGCGACCGGCCATTCTCGAATGGTTTCATTCGTACGCAGGTGACCACAGATAATAGTTCTGCGAAGTTTAGGTGGCACTCTTCGCTGTTTTTTGGCAATACAGTTGCAGAACTGTTTGTGTTGGTATTGTCTCCTTTATAACATTCATTTGTAGCATAATTTGATTGATTGCACCAGTACAGCGTAATACATGCACAAGTATTGGCAATTTGGTGTCGCGTGATTTGCAGGTTACCTCTTTCTGTTTTGATACATTTGAGCAGTAGTTTGCATTTGATTCTAATAATCTGTAGGTATTCCAAGTTACACCCTTTTAAACAATCACTGACCAAAATATCCCTGCCCTGCTGTAAGCAGTTGTGTTGCCACAAAAAGATCAAACTACAAGGTAACCTGCAAACGGTGTCACAAAATTACTGAACCTAACAACACTAAACTGTACATCAAAAATTCTTCAATACATGACAAACTAACAGCAAACACTCTGTTTTCATGGAGTTTACTCAAATTGTTTCACAGAATTAGTTTATAGATATGCTGTGTAAATTTGGTGTCACAAAGTACTGCAGGTTACTCCATTGTGACCCCCACCAGTCAGTCTGCTTTTTTGTCCGAACCATAAAAGTTCCTGACATTTTCTTTTTAGACTCAAATAATACAAGGGCTCCACTTGACAGGAATAGTATTTTCCAGGTTGTAGCTGCATTTTGAAAATTTCAGTAAGTTTCCACTGTTTGGTCACCAATAGCAAAGAACAACTCAATTGGAACCCTGTGGCTAGTGCTCACAGTGTACTGTTTCCTTACTGATACAACAGTGTGCAGTGTCCAACTTAATCGATTTAAAAATAAAAGTTGAAATAATTAAGTAACAGTAAAATTACTAGTACTGTTGTTGTTTTGTACGCACTCCGAGTGTATCTGTATCTGTAACGCCGGCTTAGTACCGGGGGAACTGGGGAGAGCACTAATTTGGGTTCGTACTGCCTTCTAATAAGGCAGTACGAAAACTGTCAACTGATGTTTTCTTGACAGTCTCTTCTTCCAGGTTGTTCCAGTGCAGTAATTGTTCTTGGGAAGAAGGAGAACTCTTACTGGGTGGGTTAGTGATTGTTGGAACATAACTCAGACTGTTGTTTCTTGCAGCAAATGTTCTTGGGAAGAAGGAGAACTCATACAGGGCGGTTTGGGTGATTGTTGGAACATAACTCAGGCTGTTGTTTCTTGCCATTTTTTTATCATTTCTTGTGTATACATGATCGATGGGTCTGTATACACTCCGGCAATGAATTTTGAAAAAAAGCTCTGTTAGAACTCTTTAGCCAGTGAAATTATTATTATTATTATTGTGGTAATATTTATGCGCCTAATCTAGATATAATCATATAGCCCTAGGCGCTTACATATTAATTTCTGCCGTTTGAAATGGAATTTCTTTTACAGACAGACAGACAAACAGACATTTTTTACACACAATATATAACGCATTCACATTGGCCAGTAAAGCTCAGTAGCCTATTAGGCGAGCATTCACCTTTCACGGCCTTTATTCCAAGTCAAACGGGTATTTGGTGGACATTTTTATCTATGCCTAGATACAATTTTGCCAGGAAAGACCCTTTTGTCAATCGTGGGATCTTTAACGTGCACACCCCAATGTTGTATACACGAAGGAGGGCCCCAAAGGGGGGGTATCATCACGATCACGGGAAGGGAAATTTTAGCTTTCACGATCACAGTTACCTTGATTTTTGTTTTCACGATCACGAACACCTTGACGAATAGAGGATCATAGAGTGATACAGCTGTGAAAAATGTACGTTGAAAATAAAATGCTTTGCAATAATGCCCATCACGATCACGAAAACAAATGACGATCACGATCACGAGACTTGATTTTTTTGTCATCACGTATCACGGGCAAAGTCCCATCACGAACACAGAAATGGAAATTTTGGCAATCACGGTCACAGAAAAGTCAAAAAACGCCAATCACGATCACGATTTTAAACCCTTTGGGGCCCTCACGAAGGGACCTCGGTTTTTCGTCTCATCCGAAAGACTAGCACTTGAACCCACCACCTAGGTTAGGAAAGGGGGGAGAAAATTGCGGCCTGACCCAGGGTCGAACACGCAACCTCTCGCTTCCGAGCGCAAGTGCGTTACCACTCGGCCACCCAGTCCCTTGAAATGCCCCCTTTCAAGTCGTTAGGAAATAGCCAATGGAAACAAGTCGTTAGGGAGTAGCCAATGGAAAAATCAATTATTATTTTACTATTAAGTTAAATTAACTTCCGCTATCTCTTTTTCGGAGGTTCGAGGGTTGGCAAATAATGTACATTCACATAGAATACAAGTTACAACCACTTCCAGGTCGATATACACAACGTGTGTTCCATACTCCGACAATAAACTGACGTGCAGCATCAGTTTTTTGTGTGTGATTGTCCTATGCGTACTTTGATACTATATATATGAATCGAAAGTGCACTGCGTTCCTTCGCAAAATGGCGTGGAATGACACTCCGAGTGTTGATGTGGTTGTCTGGTCTTTCATGTACACTCCGGGTATGAAATCTACATTACAGAAAAGGCCATGGAGCATCAGATCGTTTTTGTTTTTTGCACAACTGGTCTGCGTTCCTACCGCAAAGTGGCTTTGGATTGCAAATTCGCTTCGCGACTGGAAGTATATGCCAGAGTGTATACAGGGGCTGAATCGTGTATACACTCCGAGTGCGTATATATATATATATATATATACTAGATGAATACCCGGGTGTACGCCGGCTTTGCCGGCGCACCGTACGAAGGAAGGGAGATAAACGCGCAAAACACTGGAGAAGATAAGGAAGAGTAATACCCGGCTTCGCCAGGACAGTGACCTTCTATAAATAGTAACGGGAATATGGATTGAGCGTTTGGTTTTAAAAATAGTAACGGGAATATGGATTGACGCCACACGAAGGAAGGGAGATAAACGCAAAACACTGGAGAAGATAAGGAAGAGTTAGTGGGAATGGATCTGGGAAGATGAACAGAAAAACCAAAATCGGTTCAGCGCTGCGCGCTGAGAGCACGTGTTGAAAATTCTCATCGACCAGGTTGTGTCCGGGGTCTACCTGAATATGCCCACCAAATTTGAAGCAGATCCATCGAGAACTTTGGCCGTGCATCGCGAACACACACACACACAGACACAAGTCGTATATATATATATATATATATAGACATCTAAATTGACAAGTGATACTGATACTGTTACCTGTAAAGTTTCTCACAAGAAGATGTGCACAAACTTTTCAAGCAAATATTACGACCACTCAGCGAACAATTCTTTCCATGTGTATCTTTCATAGTTTGAAGTTTCACTTTCAGCATCAGCTGAAGAGAAAAACATTTTTAATTCATTCAGAGAACGTTGCATGTGTAGAGACAATTTAAAGTTCAATACTTTTTTTTAAGTGGGATTTCTGCTGTAGTCATCCCTTTCATTGAAATTTCCAAAATGGCTTTTGGGCCAGAATGTTACACAAAAAAAATCAAATTTAAGATTAAACTTTACAGAAGACTTTATAAAAACAAAACTGCAACTTCATTTCCATTTTCCTCATTACTTCGTTATTCATCATCTCATTTTCTTATGCACGCTTTTTTTTTCTCCACAGAGTTACCAGGCAGTGAAGATGGGGCGCTCCAAAGGCAAGAGTCAGGACACAGGGGGAGGAGGTGGAGGGCCCAGTGGTCCAAGCAGTAGCAGCCTACCTAACAACCGTGCCAGCAGTTTGAGTCCCGCGCCGGTCATCTCTGCTAGCAGCTCAACCACATCCGCTCAGGCAGACACAAAAATTAAAGACCTCAAGAAAGAACTGTTTGGTCTCATCCATAATATTCAGGTTTGTGTTTCTGTTGGCTTGTCCTGTAGTCTTGAATGTGCTGTTTATACATCAAAACTGATAATATTGGAACAGAGGGAAAGCTTGAGCTGATCGATGCAATGGATTAAAAAGAACGAAAGAAAATTATGATTGTAGAGAAAAGATAGAGAAGGCATTACAAGTTATTGGTGATGTTTGGGACAAGTTGTTGAAGAAATTTTCAATTTGACCAGTTGTACTAATAATATATATTTCATCTGCCCAGTATTGTTGGTCACTGCTAGTGCTACACAGAGTCAGTGTCATTCACACATTCAGTCATTGTGTCAAACTCAAAGAGGCTCAGATGATCCTCTGCATGACTTTTGTTCAACTGTTCCGGTTTTGACAATAATTTCAATTTAAAAAACAGAAGGAAACAATTGTTTGCAGGACTGGATGTACAGATACTGAGAGTTAGATAGTAAAATATACCATTCAACTCAAAGAAAATTCTCAAGTAAAACAAACACTTGAAACAGAGGATGATCGACTTGTAAATTATCTTTAACAATAACAATAACACTTTATTGTCCATTAAAATTAATACATTAAGACTTAAATTTGTCTTTGACACATTAAACCTGCGGCTGCCTGTGAACAATCATAAAATACACACAAAAACTTATTATCTTTGCAGGAGGAACGGGACAGAGGACAACACAACATCGTGAACATCGACAAGACCCATGAAAGAATGCAGCAGGAAGCAAGGGGTACTTTTCTTGGCTCTTTCATTTAATCCTGCTGTATCAGGCAGCATGCTACATTTTTAAGAGCAATTGCTACGCCAAGCTAAGGGTTGCTACGCTTAAACAAATAATGACAAGCATGCAACAGTTCCCTCTTTTTCCGAGTCCTGGTACTGATTTCTGCCTTCCACTCCGTGTGGCTTTCACAAAATGGGTCATAATACATTGTCTATACTGAAAGGTGGACCTGCAGATACTCTCTAAAGGGCATTTTATGTTCCTGCATTCTCCTGAAACTTTATGAAACATGTCTATTCTTGTGCAAGAAGGCATAAATGCGGATGTGGGAATACATTTTAGAAAATGTTACTCTCAAAGTCGAACACCATTTGCTACGCTAAAAAGTCCAAAATATTCTAAATTGCCACCCTTGAGGCTTCACAGCGGTTGGCAGGTATGCTAATGGCAGTAATTTACAAAATCACTATCACTCAGTTTGTGTGACAGTGTGGAGTCTCAGGAGTGTCTCCTCAATGTACCACTACCATCAGCTGAAATTGGACATTTTCAGAACATCTTGATGGTTCTTTGCTGCAAAACCTACAAAAGAATGTCACCCCTTTTGATCTTGTAGATTTATTAATCCTGTGAAATAGCAGCATTGTTTTTTCATTTGATTGAATGAAAACTTTTTCATTGCAACTTTTTTTCTCTTTCTAAGTTTCTTCTTGTTTATTTAGGCCCCCCCCCAAAAATAGGTCTGTTTACGGTAACATAGGCCAAAAAAATAGGGTCGGTAGGTCGGGATTTTTTATTTTTTATTTTTTATTTATTTATTTTTTCTCCCCCAAATGCCAATTAAAAGTCTAGGGTCGCGCGAAAAAAATAGGGTCAGTCGGGTTACCGTAAACAGACTATTTTTTTTTGTGGCCTTACTGTGCTGTTTCTCACCACTCCAAACAAACACACAGGTGCACACGCACATACACAGACATCTTCTTGTCGTTTGCCTTTACACTTGGAGTCCAGCTCTGTGTATGAAGCTGGTGGTCTTTTGTAGAGGTTTCACGGTACTGTGCAGCTTCTCTTGGAGGGTCGTCGGCCTAGGTCAAGTCTCTGTCCTCAAGGGCTTGAGGTTCTTGCAGTCCTGTAGGGTGTGAGCTGTGAGCTATGACTTGTTCTGCTTCTCCACAGGGGCACTTGGGGGAGGGCACAGCTCGCAGTTTTTCGTGCAGGTGTTGTTGCAGTCTGTTGTGCCCTGTTCTCAGGCCTTGACAGCTGCTGGTAGCTGTCGTGCGTCAGGGGGGTCTTAAGCAGAGATTTTATGATTGTTTTCATCTCTGTAGAGCTTACTGCGTTTACACATATTCTTGTTACTGTGGTTGGTTTAATGAAACAAGCCATGAGTGGGACTCCATGAGTGTGCTGATTTTAGTCTGTTTCACTTTCAGTCACACCCTACTACAAGAACAAGCTCAGAGGCCTATACAACACAGCAATGCAGGATGCTGAAGCAGAGGCAGAGTAAGTACAATCCCCTGTGGGATGCTGTTTTATTTTTTAGTAATTATGAAATTTACATCTTCAGCCAGGTCTGACTGATAGTGATCAACTAAAGTATTTGAAACACTAAAAGTAGTATTTTGGGGGGCACATTTGCTGCTAAGAAAACGGAAAGGATCTTATGGAAGGCAGAACAATAATGACCTTTTGATGCTATTACAGCAGAAATTTCTGACCACCCAAGGGAATGGCCAAAAATAGATGTTATAGAAAGGTGGTCACTATGGAAAGGTGAATTATGAATGGGGGGGGGACTCTACAGGGATCTTTTGGGGTGGTGATACAGTGGAACCCCCCTTTTAAGACCTCCTCAAATCTGAGAAAATCAGGTCTTAAAAAGGAGGGAGTCTTAAAATGGGGGTAATTTTACAGAGGTAATGAACAGAAAATCTGAGAAAACATTGTGTCAAAGTCTTAAGAAGGAGGGGGTCTTAAAAGGGGGGTTCCACTGTAATGGGAAGGTGGCCATTATCGAGAGGTGGTTGGCATGTATTGCATGCTATGAAAATGAGCTTTGACATTCAGTATATTGGTAATGATAATTATATTGACAAAATTGTGTGTTAACTTTACTGTATTGTATCTTATCATACTCTGTTTTGTTCTCTTCAGATTATTACGCAAAGCTCTGGACAGGATCACAGAAATCAAATCATTGAAAGAGAGTAAACGGCAAGGTGTGTGCTCTTTCTATTATGTGAGATGTTGAGGAATGGAAAAGGTGACATACTGTCAGAAGCGTCCTTTGTAATTTGAATATTACTTTATTAGGCAGATCAGAGCTGCTGTTTGAGGTGCTAACGTTTAAGGTGAAGAAGAATAAAACACTTGCACTTATTGCTATAGTATGCAGAGTTTCTTTTTGGGAATGAAACCGAACAATGGTTTGTTCAAAAAGTAAGGAAGATGAAGCAAGAACACTGCTCTGGTTCATTGGTATAAGACAATGAATTACAGTACATCTACAATTCTCACCCTTTTTTTTTTAAATGTAGGTTTTATTCAAACATCTTGGTGCTTTTTTGCTATAGCTACTATAAAGGAGTATGAATCTTTCAGATTCATCTTGTATATATATATCTATTAATCATGTGGAAAACAGCAGAGTTTGTATAAATAAAAAAAAGCGTAGTGATTTTTGTTACTTGTAAGTTCTATCAATGCATTTCAAGATTTGTTCAGTATGTGTCTGTGTGCTTCTTGGTGTATGACACACAACAAGTGAACGTGTTCTTTGGTCTGAGATGTTTCTTTATGTGATTGTTTCAAATAAAAGATAATATACAATTCATTCAATCACA
>NC_090253.1:21591359-21619920 GCF_037325665.1 Littorina saxatilis | reverse complement strand
AGTACAGGGGTGCCATTCTAGAATGAAACCATGCGTGAAGCATCGCGAGAGTGAATAAAGGGGGCCGTAATGTTTGTAGGTAAGACAGAGTTGTCTTCCCTTGAATTATCTCCACCTGCACCTTCCCTTTGATAAAATGGGGCTGATTTGTCTACCCCTGAAAAAATCCTTTGGCGATCTTGCGATGTCATATCATGTCAAGAAAGTTGACACTCCTGAGTACGCAACAAGGAACTTAGTCGATAAATATCGACAGGGGGCGGACAAATGGTTTACATGTGAAATGTGTGTATATGGGTGTGGTTCTGAAACAAACAAACCATGTGAACCCCCCCATCCCACCGCTCGCGGGCTGAACGACTGACGTCACATGTCGCTTCGGTCTTTTCCAAAAGAACACCGCGTGTACATAATACACAATTCGATCGCGTAGCACTGCCAATGCACATTTTCGCAACGAAAACCGTGCTACTGTTTCTTGTGTGTTAAATCTGAAAGCAATATAAGTGAACGAACAATTGAAAACTGATATCACGTTACTAAACTCCCAAAAGTAATAAATTACTTCTGACTGCGGTACACAATACGGCAGTCACCTCTGCGAATGCTGTCGAAGAATCTAACCGAAAGTAAACATTCTGGGAATCTACGCGCATCGGCCTTGACGCAAGTTCAATACTGAGCTAATGAGCGCGCCGCGGCGAAGTTGGCCGCTGTAAATCTCGCAGCGCTGGCTGGCTGAGCGAGTTGCGTGTCTATCCATATTAGGTCCAAGCCGCACCGTAGACCAGATTAGTAGGTGCTTGATTTTGGTATTTTGATTTTACATAACATTAAACCTTTCTTGGGGTTCATGGTCATGGCAACAGCCATAATAATATTATATCATGTATAATATTACATTTCAGCATATTTGAATTACATGTCATCATACCAAACTGTCATACATTTTTATTCCTACATCATTCTGATTGATCACAACCAAACCTACTATCAGTGGACACATCCAAATGTAAGCGCCTGTTCTTGACAACTGTTAATCGATCTAAAAATAGCAACTTGCTGGGCCCTCTGCCGCCAACAGACACTGTTTGGCCTGTAGGTAAAATGTACAATGTATTTTCTGATTTGTGCACAAAAGCTTTTTTTCTTTTTTCTTTTTTTTAATATAACAATGTTAAATGTCACTGTATGTTTAAAAGACCATGGTCATATTTGTAAAAAAAATGTTAAATTAGAAAATAAATAACATTTTGGTTCATGATTTTTCCTACACCTGTGCTAAAAATAAGAAATAAAAATGTCGGGTATATAAGTCACTCAAATACAGCTAGGTATGAATGGCTCGGTTTGAGTTTGTTGCAGTTGACCCTGCACAATGCGACAAATCATGTTTTTGTTGAACAATTTTGACGTCACCCCTCCCATAGGGTGACGTATTTCACAACTTCCTGTGTTACACAAACTCTGTGATGACCAATTTTGACGTCACCCCTCCCATAGGGTGACATGACGGATTTCACAACTTTCTACAGATGAACAATGTTGCCTTCACCCCTCCCATAGGGTGACGGATGTCACAACTTCCTGTGTACACAAACTGATGACGTATTTCACAACAAAATGGCGCTGCCCATGGTCAACCTCTAAACTATCCGTATAGAATGGGGGCGTCCTCGCCCCCATAATAAACAAAGGCAGACCATAGCAAGGGGGACTACCAGGGCGGTAATGTTTGCAGGGCAGTTGTTTTTGTGATGAGAGCCGGTTGCGGCCGCTTGCAATGTCAGCGCTGTCTCCCTCTCGGAAATGTCCGGTTTTTTGACAATTTTTTTGACAGACAGACTGTCAGACCGACTAACCGACAGACAGACCAACAGAAGGACAGAGTGAGTTATAGAGCTGTTGTCACAGGTTTAAAAAAAAGTTGACATTAACAAAAACAGAAATCAACAACAACTTTTGTCTGGTTTTATAATATTATGGGAAAACATTGAAAGCAATTCATAGTAGTAGTACTACCACAACAAATACTCTCAAAGGGGAATTCCATGCCTAAAAGTTTGACAGTTTTTATTTAATCTATCAGAATCCCTACCTTCCAAACTGTGATATGCCCACGTTTCAAACTCCTACAACCCTGCATTACTACTACACAAAAGAACAAAGTTCCAAGAATTATATCCTGGTGCACATTTATTTGTAGAGGAAGTACCAATCATTCAAGAGAGTTCACTTGATTTACAAATGGATTGGAGGTCTGTCATTTCCAAGCAACTGAATTGTAGCTTAAAATCAGTGAATACCCTTTATTTCTGACCAAGCCTCATTGCAATGACAGTCAATTAATTTTTCTCTCCAAAATCACAACATTATAGTCATACTTTCAAATAACCTCTAATTGCCCTTGAAAAAAATACAGGCTCCTGACGTTCTCAGTGCCCAGTGACGGCAGAGATTGACGAATTGCAATTCAACCGTGTAGCAAGATGACACCACTTGAGCCAGAGGTCAACTAATGATTAGTAATGACATTCCAATTCACAGCATCTTGATTGACAAGCTTGATTTTCCGTAATAACTGTGGAAAGTCAGAATTTTCAAAAATTTTCCCTGAAAAGCATGAATACTCGAAACTCAGCGTTCACAAATGAATCAAATGAAAGAATGAAATCGATGATTAGATGCCACAAGACCTTATGTCGAAATACAAACGCCAGTTATGGGATGATATGTCATTTTGGAGAAAACAGAGACGATTTTCTACAGAAACTAGCCTCGCCTTTGCCGATTTTCGTGGGGCCCACCGCAGCCAATGGCTTTCGTTGTGGTCGGCGCTCATAACGAGGGGTTTGCTATGGCTGCGAGTCTTGTGGTCAAAGCAGCACCGTTCTTAAAGCCATATGTACTCGATGACTATACACGCTAATTGCTTTACCAACAGCTGGAGACAGACTAAATTAAGTTCCCTGCAAAATATTGTGGTCTAGGACCCCTTAAATGTTGAGATATTTGAATTTTCATTTTGATCTGGATCGTCCTATTTATAGATTTGGCAACACATGTAACGTTGATGCAAGGAAGAGAACACCGCGGCTTTGTTGACATCCTCACTTTTTCAGAGGCTAGAACAAGCTGTAATGCATGTATTATGGTCCGCGCATGGTGACGTATCGTCATTATATGGTCTTATGGTGCGTTTGACATCGATTGTGGGCAAACTACACTTTGTAAACACGGGAGTGCGTTAGTATGCCTTTAAGAGGCGCATGCCTGATAGAACGTTAAAGCTAGTTTTAAAAAAATAATTTAAAAAAAATTAAAAAAAAGCCTTTCCCTCGCTCAAACTATATAGTCATATTATATATCGATACAAAGCTAAAGACTTTATCTTCACAATTCAGAAGACCAACTTCATGTATATGAATAAGATTAAAAGTTACAAGCGAGATCGGCAAAACACTGTCAGTCCGGAAATTTCCGTTCGTAGCGATCAGTGCTGAGTGTCTCTCAAAATCGTAATCACTTTCAGAACATCACAATCCCAATTCACGATGTCTTTGAGTAAAGTGTAAAAAACCCGAAAAAAACCCCAACCAAACACACAAAAAACAAAAACAAACAGAAAATCCACATTTGTGGCTTTGGCTGTGTGATAGTCTAACTGAAATGACTATTCCAACTTGGACCCAAATTCCAACCTTGCGCACGGCCGATTCTAGAATGGACCAGCAACAAGGGTTTCATTCTAGAATGGCACCCCTGTACTTGCGCAGGGTTAGAATTCCAACCTGGACCCGGTCCATTCTAGAATGAAACCGGATTCTAAGTTCGCGCAGAACACAAATTTACGTTTATCTTATTCTCCATCATTTTCTGATTCCAAAAACATATAAATATGTTATATTTGGATTAAAAACAAGCTCTGAAAATTAAAAATATAAAAATTATTATCAAAATTAAATTTTCGAAATCAATTTAAAAACACTTTCATTTTATTCCTTGTCGGTTCCTGATTCCAAAAACATATAGATATGATATGTTTCGATTAAAACACGCTCAGAAAGTTAAAACGAAGAGAGGTATAGAAAAGCGTGCTATCTTTCTCAGCGCAACTACTAAACCGCTCTTCTTGTCAAATTCACTGCCTTTGCCACGAGCATGAGCGGTGGACTGACGATGCTACGAGTATACGGTCTTGCTGAAAAATTGCATTGCGTTCAGTTTCATTCTGTAAGTTCGACAGCTACTTGACTAAATGTTGTATTTTCGCCTTACGCGACTTGTTATTATTATTATTATTATCATGAGAGCTTATATAGCGCGAACCACAATTAACCGTTGCTCTCCGCGCTTTACATATTAATTTCTGCCGTTTGAAATTGAATTTTTTTTACAGACAAACAGACATTTTTTACACACAATATATAACGCATTCACATCGGCCAGTAAACCTCAAGCCATTACGGCGAATATTTACTTTTCGCGGCCTATTATTCCAAGTCAAACGGGTATTTGGTGGACATTTTTTATCTATGCCTATACAATTTTGCCAGGAAAGACCCTTTTGTCAATCATGGGATCTTTAACGTGCACACCCCATTGTAGTGTACACGAAGGGACCTCGGTAGTTCGTCTCATCCGAAAGACTAGCACTTGAACCCACCACCTAGGTTAGGAAAGGGGGGAGAAAACTGCTAACGCCCTGACCCAGGTTCGAACTCGCAACCTCTCGCTTCCGAGCGCAAGTGCGTTACCACTCGACCACCCAGTCCATTTCAGGCTGTTTTGTTTTCCTCAGGCAAAATATAATTAAAACTAATGAAAAAAATGTGTTTCAATTTGCATCCGGCAGTTAGGGTTAATTATCTTGCGTTTGGGGATGTGACTTTTTTTTTTAGATGGGATATTATATTTGGTTTGGGGTTGTGGCTCCATTTTATCTGTAGGCAGGTATTTAAGTGTATACAATTCCAGGCAAGTGTTTCGTCACAATGGAACTTGGAAGAAAAGTGTTGTTCGGCAGTACAGTAAAAACCTGTCTCTAAAGGACACCCTTGGGGTATGGTAATGGTGTCCCTATTAGACAGGTGTCCTTTCTTCACAGGTGGAGGGGCTGGGGCAATATTTTACAAAGAACACGTAAAATGTACAAGACACTTTTTGTCAATTCTGGAGTATGTATTTATTTTTCAACACAAAACACAAGGTAAAAACTTAAATAAAATTAATTAAATAAAATAAACTTAAATAAAATTACCAGATCATTGTACAAGGCACAGATTGAGGGCGGTGACAGGAATAGAGGGAGAGAGAGAGAGAGAGAGAGAGAGAGAGAGAGAGAGAGAGAGAGAGAGAGACTGACTGACTATTAGGGTTTAACGTCCTCTTAGACCAACTGGTCTATATTGGGACAGGTATTGGTAATACGTTAAAGATATGGTGCACGGGGGATAACCGGTCAAATGCCGAACAGAAGCCGAATGCCGCTCATGACACGTGTGAAGGCAAGTTTTGTCTGTTTTCTAGGTATTGTTTGATTTATGTCGGGATTTAAGGTAAGCTACTGATTCAGCGATGACTAAATGTGTTTCTCGATGCATAAAAAGTCAGGGAGCGATTGATATTTGCCCGTAAATATCCTTCAAAGCTGAAAATGTCCGCGATCGAGCACCGGAAATGGCTGCTCGATGGGTTTTGCAAGTAGAAATGTGCTTTATTTCACCAAATCAGCTCGTATTTGGTATGGGTACGGGATTCTAGAGGACGAAGGAGTCATAAGAGGTGCAAAGAAGTGCTATTTGGGAGTAGAATAAATCTTCCGAGACAGTAGACAAGAGAAGGTCATATTTGAGAGAGGAGCGCGTAGGCCGATTGTCTTTCCGACAAGCGAATGATACAGCAGATTAATCATTCGTTTTGACCAGAAACCTAGTCTCTAGTTTTTATGAATGAGTTTTTTAATTAAAACAATCACGAGAACTCTCTCGCTTAGCCTAATGGCTGTTCGATGGGTTTCGCAAGTAGAAATGTGCTTTATTTCACCAAATCAGCTCGTATTTGACATCGGTTTGGTATATATATATATTTTTTTTTCTAATCCTACCGCGAACTGGATAGCAGACGCGGCACGACTGTTGCACCACACTTTGAAGTAATCCCACACTTTGAAGTAAATTACTTCAAAGTGTGGGGATGTGCCCCACACTTTGAAGTAAACCCATTTTTTACTTCAAAGTGTGGGGGGATCTTCCCACACGTTGAAGTAAACTCAGTTTTTACTTCAAAGTGTGGGGGGATCTTCCCACACTTTGAAGTAACTTACTTCAAAGCGTGGGACTTTTGCATTGCCTGTTTGAGCCTGATGATTTTGTCAAAAAAATGGCAGTCTTTTGGATGAGTGAACAGAAAAAGTGAGCGAGCCAAGAAACATAGTGATGTTTGTTATCAGGCTTTAAAGGCATATGTACGCGCTCCCGTGTTTACAAAGTGTAGTTTGCCCATAATCGATGTCAAACGCACCATAAGACCATGTAATGACGATATGTCGCCATGCGCGGACCATATTCATGCATTACAGCTTGTTCTAGCCTCTGAAAAAGTGAGGATGTCAACAAAGACGCGGAGTTATTTCCCTTGCGTCAACGCTACCTCTGTTGGCAAATCTATAAATAGGACGATCTAGATCAAAATAAAAATTCAAATATCTCAAAATTTAAGGGGTCCTAGACCACAATATCTTGCAGGGAACTTAATTTAGTATGTCTCCAGCTGTGGGTAAAGCAATTAGCGTGTATAGTCATCGAGTACATATGGCTTTAAGCAATGTCCCATTGTTGAGTGTGACGAAAACTCGTGGTGACGATTTTAAAACATGTTGGGTCACGCATGGTCCAATCTTACATGGTCCAACCTTACATGGTCCAACATTACATGGTCCAACCTTACATGGTCCAATCTTACATGGTCCATATATATTATTGGACCATGTAAGATTGGACCATGTAAGATTGGACCATGTAAGATTGGACCATGTAAGGTTGGACCATGTAAGGTTGCACCATGTAAGGTTGGACCATGTAAGGTTGGACCATGTAATATTGGACCATGTAAGATTGGACCATGTAAGGTTGGACCATGTAAGATTGGACCATGTAAGGTTGGACATGGTAAGGTTAGACCATGTAAGGTTGGACCATGTAAGGTTGTCCATGTAAGGTTGGACCATGCAAGGTTGGACCATGCAAGGTTGGACCATGTAAGATTGGACCATGTAAGGTTGGACCATGTAAGATTGGACCATGTAAGATTGGACCATGCAAGGTTGGACCATGCAAGGTTGGACCATGTAAGATTGGACCATGTAAGGTTGGACCATGTAAGATTGGACCATGTAAGATTGGACCATGCACGATTGGACCATGTAAGGTTGGACCATGTAAGATTGGACCATGTAAGGTTGGACCATGTAAGGTTGGACCATATAAGGTTGGACCATGTAAGGTTGGACCATGCGTGACCCAACATGTTTTAAAATCGTCACCACGAGTTTTCGTCATACTCAACAATGGGACATTGCTTAAAGGCATATGTACGCGCTCCCGTGTTTACAAAGTGTAGTTTGCCCATAATCGATGTCAAACGCACCATAAGACCATATAATGACGATATGTCACCATGCGCGGACCATAATACATGCATTACAGCTTGTTCTAGCCTCTGAAAAAGTGAGGATGTCAACAAAGCCGCGGTGTTAGCTCCCTTGCATCAACGTTACATGTGTTGCCAAATCTATAAATAGGACGATCCAGATCAAAATGAAAATTAACATATCTCAACATTGAAGGGGTCCTAGACCACAATATTTTGCAGGGAACTTAATTTAGCATGTCTCCAGCTGTTGGTAAAGCAATTAGCGTGTATAGTCATCGAGTACATATGCCTTTAAAGCCTGATAACAAACATCCCTATGTTTCTTGGCTCGCTCACTTTTTCTGTTCACTCATCCAAAAGACTTTGCCATTTTTTTTGACAAAATCATCAGGCTCAAACAGGCGATGCAAAAGTCCCACGCTTTGAAGTAAGTTACTTCAAAGTGTGGGAAGATCCCCCCACACTTTGAAGTAAAAACTGAGTTTACTTCAAAGTGTGGGAAGATCCCCCCACACTTTGAAGTAAAAAATGGGTTTACTTCAAAGTGTGGGGCACATCCCCACACTTTGAAGTAATTTACTTCAAAGTGTGGGATTACTTCAATCAATCAATCAATGAGGCTTATATCGCGCATATTCCGTGGGTACAGTTCTAGGCGCTCTGCAGTGATGCCGTGTGAGATGAAATTGTATACGGCCAGTAATTGCAGCCATTTCGGCGCATATTTACCTTTCACGGCCTATTATTCCAAGTCACACGGGTATAGGTAGACAATTATTAACTGTGCCTAAGCAATTTTTGCCAGGAAAGACCCTTTTGTCAATCGTGGGATCTTTAACGTGCACACCCAATGTAGTGTACACGGGGGGGGGGGGGGGGGGGGGGGGGGGAGTTCGGACACCGAAGAGAGTCTGCACACAAATTTGACTCTGAAATAAATTTCCGCCGAACCTGGGATCGAACTCACGCTGACAGCGGCCAACTGAATACAAATCCAGCGCGCTACCAACTGAGCTATATCCCCTACAAAGTGTGGTGCAACAGTCGTGCCGCGGCTGCTATCCAGTTCGCGGTAGGATTAGAAAAAAATATATGTATATACCAAACCGATGTCAAATACGAGCTGATTTGGTGAAATAAAGCACATTTCTACTTGCGAAACCCATCGAACAGCCATTAGGCTAAGCGAGAGAGTTCTCGTGATTGTTTTAATTAAAAAACTCATTCATAAAAACTAGAGACTATATGTTTCTGATGAAAACGAATGATTAATCTGCTGTATCATTCGCTTGTCGGAAAGACAATCGGCCTACGCGCTCCTCTCTCAAATATGACCTTCTCTTGTCTACTGTCTCGGAAGATTTATTCTACTCCCAAATAGCACTTCTTAGCACCTCTTATGACTCCTTCGTCCTCTAGAATCCCGTACCCACACCAAATACGAGCTGATTTGGTGAAATAAAGCACATTTCTACTTGCAAAACCCATCGAACAGCCATTTCCGGTGCTCGATCGCGGACATTTTCAGCTTTGAAGGATATTTACGGGCAAATATCAATCGCTCCCTGACTTTTTATGCATCGAGAAACAAATTTAGTCATCGCTGAATCAGTAGCTTACCTTAAATCCCGACATAAATCAAACAATACCTAGAAAACAGACAAAACTTGCCTTCACACGTGTCATGAGCGGCATTCGGCTTCTGTTCGGCATTTGACCGGTTATCCCCCGTGTGGTGTGATACTTTGATTCGAACAAGCCCGCTGTGGCTGTCTTCTTCGACACACCAGCATTGGGTTTGTCTCGTTGAAATGTTGATGCTTGCATATGTTTTTTTCAGTGTGTGTGTGTGCGTGCGCGCGTGTGTGTGTGTGTGTGTGTGTGTGTGTGTGTGTGTGTGTGTGTGTGTGTGTGTGTGTGTGTGTGTGTGTGTGTGTGTGTGTGTAACTTAGAAAAGGGACAGGAATGACTGATGCACAGACACTTTGTTGGGATTTCCTGGTTTTGTCATTAACATCCTCGTCCTAAGCGCGTAAGCCACGATGCTAGCTCAAAAAGCCTAACGTCATGCTATTATCACTCACTAGTGTACTGCTCTTACAAACGAACACACACAAACCTATGAATAAAGTAGATCTTACGGGATTTAACGTTTTTTTAACTGCCAAAATTTTACTTTTTATTCTTGTTGAAATTCAGTTAGGGACAACCAACCTAACCACAACATTTCATAAAGATCGGTGAAAAATTAGAAAATAACGGTTTATAAAGTTTTTTTTAACTGCCAATAATTAACTTTTTCTTTTTGAAAAGTTTGTATTGGAGATCAGTTAGGGACAATGGATCACTGTGCCAATGTTGGTGTAAATCCGACGATTAGGGACCAAGAAACAAGGAGCAGAGTGTTTTTTGGCGGTTAAACTGTCATTTTAACAGTTTAATGATTTGGTGAAATTTCTTCCACCACAATACTATACAATGTTTTATCTACCCATTATTGCAAGAACCCCAAAATCAAATTTTTTTGGAAAAATCTATACAGACCCCCCCCCCCCCCCCAGGTGGCCCATACCAATAAAAACAGTTTTATTCTGCTAAAAACCACATCTCCTTTCTTACCCACAACAACATTAATAAGATAAAGCAAGTCTAAAAAATGGTGTTTGTGTAACACTTTTTGGACACACTGACAGATTCCTGAAAAAACGGGATTTAACGTTTTTTTAACTGCCAAAATTGTACTTTTTATATTTAGTCAAGTTTTGACTAAATATTTTAACATCGAGGGGGAATCGAAACGAGGGTCGTGGTGTATGTGCGTGTGTGTGTGCGTGTGTGTGTGTGTGTGTCTGTGTGTGTGTGTAGAGCGATTCAGACTAAACTACTGGACCGATCTTTATGAAATTTGACATGAGAGTTCCTGGGTATGAAATCCCCATACGTTTTTTTCATTTTTTTGATAAATGTCTTTGATGACGTCATATCCGGCTTTTCGTGAAAGTTGAGGCGGCACTGTCACGCCCTCATTTTTCAACCAAATTGGTTGAAATTTTGGTCAAGTAATCTTCGACGAAGCCCGGACTTCGGTATTGCATTTCAGCTTGGTGGCTTAAAAATTAATTAATGACTTTGGTCATTAAAAATCTGAAAATTGTAAAAAAAAAAATAAAAATTTATAAAACGATCCAAATTTACGTTTATCTTATTCTCCATCATTTGCTGATTCCAAAAACATATAAATATGTTATATTCGGATTAAAAACAAGCTCTGAAAATTAAATATATAAAAATTATTATCAAAATTAAATTGTCCAAATCAATTTAAAAACACTTTCATCTTATTCCTTGTCGGTTCCTGATTCCAAAAACATATAGATATGATATGTTTGGATTAAAAACACGCTCAGAAAGTTAAAACAAAGAGAGGTACAGAAAAGCGTGCTATCCTTCTTAGCGCAACTACTACCCCGCTCTTCTTGTCAATTTCACTGCCTTTGCCATGAGCGGTGGACTGACGATGCTACGAGTATACGGTCTTGCTGAAAAATGGCATTGCGTTCAGTTTCATTCTGTGAGTTCGACAGCTACTTGACTAAATATTGTATTTTTGCCTTACGCGACTTGTTATTCTTGTTGAAATTCACATTTCATAAAGATCGGTGAAAAATTAGAAAATAACGGTTTATAACTGACAAAAGCTTGTTTTTCTTCTGAAAAGTACGTATTGAAACTCAGTTATGGACAACGGACCTACTCACAAAATTTCATAAAGATTGGTGAAAAAACGGGATTTAACGGTTTTTTAACTGCCAAAAATCAACTTTTTATTCTTGTTGAAATTCAGTTAGGGACAACCAACCTAACCACAACATTTCATAAAGATCGGTGAAAAATTAGAAAATAACGGTTTATAACGGGTTTTTAACTGCCCCAGGTGGCCCATACCAATAAAAACAGTTTTATTCTGCTAAAAACCACATCTCCTTTCTTACCCACAACAACATTAATAAGATAAAGCAAGTCTAAAAAATGGTGTTTGTGTAACACTTTTTGGACACACTGACAGATTCCTGGCCATATATATATAGATAGATATCAGAAATGAACTAATGAAACATACAAATAATCCCATACACTTGTATAATTTACCTAGTCAATTCATATATGATGAAACACTTCAGTTACAGCTTAGTAAATATGTACATGATTGTTTTCTGAAGAAGAAACAATGATTCTTCTTTTATTTCTGTTGTTTGGTTTGTGCCGTACGTATAAGCTTTAAGGTTTCGTGGCAATAAAAGATTATTCTATTCTATTCTTTTCTCACACACATACACACACACACACACACACACACACACACACACACACACACACACACACACACACACACACACACACACACACACACACACACACACACACTCTCTCAAACATTTGAAGTGCAATTTGAAATCATGTTTAAGATAAACAATTATGACTCGTTAAGTTAAGTATTAAGCAAACATCACATGACTACAACAAGTAAGACCATTTGTTTAACAATGGAACAGACTTCAAGATGCAACTTGACTTGGCACGCACAGTTCTACATTATTTTTACATTTAGTCAAGTTTTGACTAAATGTTTTAACATAGAGGGGGGAATCGAGACGAGGGTCGTGGTGTATGTGCGTGTGTGTGTCTGTCTGTGTGTGTGTGTGTGTGTGTGTGTGTGTGTGTGTGTAGAGCGATTCAGACTAAACTACTGGACCGATCTTTATGAAATTTGACATGAGAGTTCCTGGGTATGATATCCTCAGACGTTTTTTTCATTTTTTTGATAAATGTCTTTGATGACGTCATATCCGGCTTTTCGTGAAAGTTGAGGCGGCACTGTCACGCTCTCATTTTTCAACCAAATTGGTTGAAATTTTGGTCAAGTAATCTCCGACGAAGCCCGGACTTCGGTATTGCATTTCAGCTTGGTGGCTTAAAAATTAATTAATGACTTTGGTCATTAAAAATCTGAAAATTGTAAAATAAATATTTTTGTTTATAAAACGATCCAAATTTACGTGCAGCTTATTCTTCATCATTTTCTGATTCCAAAAACATATAAATATGTTATATTTGGATTAAAAACAAGCTCTGAAAATTAAAAATATAAAAATGATGATCAAAATTAAATTTTCGAAATCAATTTAAAAACACTTTCATCTTATTTCTTGTCGGTTCCTGATTCCAAAAACATATAGATATGATATGTTTGGATTGAAAACACGCTCAGAAAGTTAAAACGAAGAGAGGTACAGAAAAGCGTGCTATCCTTCTCAGCGCAACTACTACCCCGCTCTTCTTGTCAATTTCACTGCCTTTGCTATGAGCGGTGGACTGACGATGCTACGAGTATACGGTCTTGCTGCGTTGCATTGCGTTCAGTTTCATTCTGTGAGTTCGACAGCTACTTGACTAAATGTTGTATTTTCGCCTTACGCGACTTGTTACATTTAGTCAAGTTTTGACTAAATGTTTTAACATAGAGGGGGGAATCGAGACGAGGGTCGTGGTGTATGTGTGTCTGTCTGTCTGTGTGTGTGTGTAGAGCGATTCAGACTAAACTACTGGACCGATCTTTATGAAATTTGACATGAGAGTTCCTGGGTATGATATCCCCGGACGTTTTTTTCATTTTTTCGATAAATACCTTTGATGACGTCATATCCGGCTTTTTGTAAAAGTTGAGGCGGCACTGTCACACCCTCATTTTTCAATTAAATTGATTGAAATTTTGGCAAAGCAATCTTCGACGAAGGCCGGGGTTTGGTATTGCATTTCAGCTGGGTGGCTTAAAAACTAATGAGTGAGTTTGGTCATTAAAAATCGGAAACTTGTAATTAAAATTATTTTTTATTAAACGATCCAAAAACAATTTCATCTTATTCTTCGTCATTTTCTGATTCCAAAAACATATAGATATGTTATATTTGGATTAAAAACAAGCTCTGAAAATTAAAAATATAAAAATTATGATCAAAATTAAATTTCCGAAATCGATTCAAAAACTATTTCATCTTATTCCTTGTCGGTTTCTGATTCCAAATCATATAGATATAATATGTTTGGATTAAAAACACGCTCAGAAAGTTAAAACGAAGAGAGGTACAGTAAAGCGTGCTATGAAGCACAGCGCAATCGCTACCGCGCCAAACAGGCTCGTCACTTTCACTGCCTTTTGCACTAGCGGCGGACTACGTTCAGTTTCATTCTGTGAGTTCCACAGCTTGACTAAATGTAGTAATTTCGCCTTACGCGACTTGTTTGTTATTAAAACCTCTTCCAGGCGGGAGCAGCTCGAACTGACTGGCGTGCTAAATCACGGCATTCATCTGCAACAACCATTCTCACTTATTCACATCGCGCCTTTCATGATACGAGTCACTCAGACTCTCTTGCTTTTGGTCCACAGTCTTTCTGCATACACAGTGCTCCCCACGGACGCCCGTCCTGGGGTCCCGAGACCCCCACTTTTAATGTTTAGAGGATCCATGGACCACCTAAGCGGAGTTTTAGAGGGTCCCATCTTCACCGTCTAGTTCCGCCTCCTTTCCGATATCGTCCCCACGTGAAAGTGGCATAATTCGTGCTTGCATTTTGACTTTGACGACTACATTCTGAAAAGAGCACGACACCGGAAATTTAGTGCGTCCCTGGACCCGCTCTTTGTAGGTTTAGTGCGTCCCGGGACCCTCTCCATGCATTTTCTTGTACGTGATTTCGGCTTCCAGTGCGTATAGGACGCAGGGACGCGCACCGTGGGGAGCCCTGATACAATCACAGTTTTCTTCAGCACATACTTACTCTGCACACTCAGACCTCAATACCAGCATATGAAAAATAAGGTAAAAACAGATTGCACACAACTTCGATAAAACAACTGATCTAAACTGGGGCTAGCTAGTATACGCCAGGAAAACGTACCTCTGACACTATTGTGGGAGGGGATCCACGGCAAAATACAACTGTGCAAAAACATGAACTTGGCTTTGCATAATAGAACTGCAAGGGCGGATCAATTCACTTTGGAGGGGGGGGGGGGTTACAAAATGACTGCGAAGATACAAGTTGACGGCGCCGAAGGCGCCTAAGCCTCTAGGGGGGTCCCGGAATTTTTTTTAATCCAAAGAAGCAAAATAGAGCTATCTGGTGCATCCTGAGCCAATAAATTACCTCTTTTTTGGGGGGGTGGGGGGGGTTACGTAACCCGTGTAACCCCCCCCCCCCCCCCCCAGATCCGCCCTTGAACTGTTTTGGACTTGAATAGTCTTAGCTTGACTTCGCGGAGGAAGATAAGGAAAGCTGTTCTCGCCTGATGCAAGTACGCTGGTGGCTGATAAGACCTATGCAGGATAGGCTGAACCTTTTCTTTCTTTTCTTTATTTGGTGTTTAACGTCGTTTTCAACCACGAAGGTTATATCGCGACGGGGAAAGGGGGGAGATGGGATAGAGCCACTTGTCAATTGTTTCTTGTTCACAAAAGCACTAATCAAAAATTTGCTCCAGGCTGAACCTGCCACAACGGCTCCAGAGGAAGGTCTGGAAAGTTGCTGATGCTCCAGCGGCACCTCGGTTTTTGAGGTACAACCTTTCTTGACTTAAATATGAGTCTGGTAATACACTGATTTGTCGAAAGCGCATTACCCAAACCAAGCAATATTTGCCACCGCAGTCCATGCAGCTCCACTTTCCAGTTTAAAAAAAAGAGGCAAAGCAAAATGAAAATGCAAAACAATTTTAAACTATTCTTTTTCTTGCCCCTTTCCATCTCAACGCTCCCCATTTAAAAGGGAAGGTGAAATCACTCTTGAAAGAGAACGTGATTGAGATGATCATCCCTGGTTGCCCCCCACCCCCCTCCCTCCCTCCCCCTCTCTCTCTCTCTCTCTCTCTCTCTCTCTCTCTCTCTCTGTCTTATTTCAGCTCATGATTGACTGCGTCGTTAATCGCTGACTGCTGACGTTAGCTCAACGGTGTCGTTTTACGTCCGTCCTCCCCGAAATCTCCATCGCTGGAATACCACAAGGGACCTCCCCTGGCTTCGGACAGACGGCCCACTTTTTCAGCTTCCTTAACTGAACGGCAAGACGCTATCTCCCTCTGGTGTCCGAGAATTACGAGCCGAGAGATCTCCCCAAGGGAGCGGTGCTTATCCTTTGCTGTCGTGATTCCTCATTTATGCTTTGATTGAGCGAGGGACAGAGACGACATAATGATCGCTCCCCAGGACGAGACAAAACTAATCGATCAGGGCAACGGATCTTAACCTGCTCTCAGCGGTAATTTCCTTGATAGCCCCTCTTCTCCCCTTCCGCATCTCGCTTTAAACTCGGCTTCTCGCTCTCATTCCCTTACGAGTTTTATCGCCCGTCTTTCCGCTCAAATTCAAAGCACGTTTCACAAAACGAAGCCCGCCTTCGCAAACGGGGGTTAACTGAGGAACGACGACTCTGTAATACCGGGTTACTGCCCCTTGAGGAACTCTTCTCGCAATGTCCTATTCCCTCCCTTTTACGACTTTCAGTTTCTTCTGGTTTCCGCTGAGGACTGCCCTGACAACATTATTGAGTTAGTTGAAGACACTGACAAATGAAGGTATTGAGGGGATCAACGAGAAGAGATTTTACGCCTGTGACATTTTCTTTGATGATGCGGCTTTTCGTTTGAAAATCGATTGTAGAGAAGTTGAGGTTCAAATGTAAACTTAAAACCAGCACTTTTTTGCTTTGGAATGTTCGAATTTGTCTTGCCGTGGAATAATGTAAAAAGCCTGGCTTAGTTGTTAAGAGCTTAGCTGAGTTTGTGCAAATGCCTGCACAAACATAGAAATACTGATGAATAAAAGCAACCACACTGATATAAGGACATACAGTAGATAAGAATATAGTTCATTTTGAAAAGTTGGGGTTCGTAACAATTGCATTTCTTGAGAAAAAAAGGAGCAAAGATGTTACACTTCTCTTATACAAATATTTTCAAGACGATTGTTATTAACTGTAGGTGGTTATTATGCCAATCTGATTTAAAGGCACAGTAAGCTCCCGTAAACCATCCAGGGCCGGACTACCGGGGGGGTTATGGGGGTTGCGCAACCCCCCCCCCCCCCCTAGCCTAAACATGTACCTCACTTATTTACATTTTTTTTTTATTATTGTTTATTTTCGCCGTTTCATGCAAGGAGCGACCATTTTCCTATCTCAGAATATGACCTACCCATAAGCTTCAGGGGGCTTCGCCCCCTGACCCCCACAACCCCGCTAGGGGGAACATCCCCCTGGACCACCACTGGCAACCCCCCCCCTCCTCTTAGCCTAGTCCGGCCCTGCGATCACAGATACGGTCAGGCTTTTACACACAGTACAAACACCCTTCCATTTGAACGCTCACCAAACGGGAACATCCTAGGTGGCCTACGTAAAGAGCGAGCAATTTTCAAAGAATTTATTTTTGCGTGGTTTATCTTACCCCTGAGCCATCGTGAACCCGTGTGATCCAGTTTCCCTTTTTCACAATGTAGTCGTCAGTTAGTCATTTGAATGCGACTCGATGTGTGCTTATTTACAATAGCACGTTTTTATGCACGAAACACACGGCTGTGGTTCACAAGAACTCTAGCGATGGCTTTGGACTGTTGAGAGGAACGGCGATATGCGTAAACCGTCGTCTGCTACGACCCTTGCGTGACCCTGCTTCCGGGCTTTTCTTTTTTCAAACTTTCACAACTTCGAATTGTACTGATCTTGTCTTGATGAAAAAAGATTTTTTTTATGATTAAAGAATGTTTGTGTAACAAGCTGTCAATTTATTATTTAGATTTTAAAAGTTAGGTCTAGCGCAAAAACGCACCACGGTCCAAAAACATTTTGATAATCATCGATTCACGGCTATCGCCAGTTTACATCGATAGAATGAGATCCGAAGGGAAGTAACTCATGTTTGACCTGAGTTCAGGATGGGTCCAAAAAGTGTTCGAGACAATTTGCAAAATTGAAATTGCTCGCTCTTTACGTAGGGCACCTAGGATGTTCCCGTTTGGTGAGCGTTCAAATGGAAGGGTGTTTGTACTGTGTGTAAAAGCATGACAGTATCTGTGATGGTTTACGGGAGGCTTACTGTCCGGGCGTGATTTCCGGTATCATAACAGCCGTCCAGCACCAAAACGAGGCGCCATTGTTGTTGGACCAAGTCCACGAAAATAAATTCTTTGAAAATTTCTCACGCTCGACAGAAAGCAGCCAGGATGTTCCCGTTCGGTGAGCGTTCAAATGGAAGTATGCTTGTACTGTATTTAGACGCTCGGGGAGCTCTGTGATGGTTTACGGGAGGCTTACTGTGCCTTTAATTACCATTTGATTTATTTTCTTCTGTTTACGAATACTTTTTCAAGCTGTATCTCATTGTAGCCAAGTGGTGTAGGGTACCCGGTCTCTATGTCGTCGCTGTCAGTGCAAGACCTCGTATCCGACATTTTGGCGCGAAACGTGTCACTAGTTTTTTGCATGGTTACCTCTCTTAAAATTCTGCGCGCCTTTTGGAAAGACTTTGGAATCGATAGCTTTCTTGGAAACGCTTATTATTGCTAGTGTCAAAAGCTCGTATGTGAATACGCATCCAAACAATGAACTGCAAATCCTCGTAAAGGATCATTCGGGGTATTTTGCTCGTAAAAAACCCGGTAAACACCGGTCAGAATGATGCAGATACGAGGTTTGGAGGACCTTGTGCATTACCTTCAAATCATGTTTGCCTGTCAGTAGGCGGATTTATCATGGTTGTGGATACTGTTTCCCACACCAACCCAAAACGTTTGTGTTTTAAACCACTTTTGGGATCAGAATATCATTAGTGGGGTTTTAAGAAAATAACGCTCTCTGTTATGTCTCTTCAACTATGTCTTTGCCTCTCTCCCTCTCTCAGTTCCTGTCTGTCTCTCTCTGTATCTGTCTCTCTGTCAGTTCCTGTCTCTCTCTCTGCCTCCCCTTTTTCTCCTGCTTCTTTCTCTCTCTGTCTCTCTCTCTCTCTCACACACACACACACACACACACACACACACACACAAACACACACTCTCTCTCTCTCTCTCTTTCGTACATGCATAACATTTCTGTCAAATAATGAGACCATGTTTTCTTGCCATAACCCTGTAAATGTTTCATCATGTCATGTGCTTTCCTTAGGAGTCTTTCGCTTGGCAAATTTAACACTCTCAGCCAATACTTAAAGGCACAGTAAGCCTCCCGTAAACCATCACAGATATTGTCAGGCTTTTACACACAGTACAAACACCCTTTCATTTGAACTCTCACCAAACGGGAACATCCTAGGTGCCCTACGTAAAGAGCGAGCAATTTTCAAAGAATTAATTTTTTTTGTGTCAGAGACAATCGGACCGTGGTGCGTTTTGGCGCTAGACCTAACTTTTAAAATCTAAATAATAAATTGACAGCTTGTTACACAAACATTCTTAAATCATAAAATAATTCTTTTTTCATCAAGACAAGATCAGTACAATTCGAAGTTTTGAAAGTTTGAAAAAAGAAAAGCCCGGAAGCAGGGTCACGCAAGGTCGTGGTTCTCGTAGAAGACGATGGTTTATACCTATCGCCAGTTCCTCTGAACAGTCAAAAGCCATCGCTAGAGTTCTTGTGAACCACAGCCGTTTGTTTCGTGCATAGTCAGAGGTACATAATAACGTGCTATTGCAGATAAGCTCACAGCGAGTAGCATTCAAATTACTGAACTGACGACTACATTGTGAAAAAGGGAAACTTGATCACACCGGGATTCACGACAGCTCAGGGGTAAGATAAACCGCCCACGCAAAAATAAATTCTTTGAAAATTGCTCGCTCTTTACGGAGGGCACCTAGGATGTTCCCGTTTGGTGAGCCGTTCAAATGGAAGGGTATTTGATCTGTGTGCAAAAGCCTGACAGTATCTGTGATGGTTTACGGGAGGCTTACTGTGCCTTTAAAAAATAAACTCACCGGGAAACAATATATCACTATATAGCTATTCTGATAGACACGTGGGGGAATTCGGGGGCTGTGATTGGATGGTCTCACACATCCCTGTTGCGATCATCAAAGGATAACGCTACGGAAGTTAGTCATTTTTTGCCGATATCCAAACGATATCAGCAATAACAAAGACGCATGGTTCCAGGTTTCTTCCACGTGTATAAAGTACACGCATACCTCGCCAGGTTTGTTTCTGTGACTAGTCGACATACGATGCCATTTGCTTTGTGTGTGTGTTTTTTGTTGCTTACTGTAGGGCCGGAAGAGCTCCTAATATGGACCGGCTCCTAATGTGGACCACCTCCTGTCAGTCTGACAAACTCAGTAACGGCGCTAGAGCTCTCAAAAAAGTTTTCTTCGCTGTATTCACCCTCTCTGGATAACTTGCACATGTCAAAACAGTTGCAGAAACACAAATCTCAAAACCGTTAGGCTTTTTCTCTTTTTTTCACTTTTGGCAGCGTTCACTCTAAATTTGCCGCCTAAAACGGACTCATTTCTGTCCACAGCCAAAGCTTTTATCACACAAAAATTGCTATATATGACAGCTAAAACCGTATTTGTTACATTTTAGCAGTGTTGACCCCGAGTTTCTACTGCAAACAAAAAATAATAGCAAAATCTCAAAGTATGTGCGAGTCCCTAATAACCCGTTCAACAACTTCGAAGAAAATAAAAGCTAAAGGCTATTTTCATTAATTCATTAAGAAGCTTGCTGGAAATAACCTATAACTAGCCCTCGAGATTGAAAACAAATGCAACAAAAAGTCTTTTTTTCGTGGAAGTTGATAATTTCACTTATTTTCTCCCTGTTTTTGATAAGCTTCTTTAGTTTCCTGGTGTGCTTCAAATAATGCTCTCATCAACCCGAAACAGATAAATCTAGAGCATATCTTAATTAGGCTGACTTGTACACTAAGTTGTATCATGTTATTTTGAAGTATAGAGGTTTTTTTTACAGTGATTCGTGAAGGCCGGGCTGTAGGGGAATTTCCTGTATACAGGGAATCCCACAGGGTCTAGTTCCAGTAGTGTTTCGCTGATATCGCTGAAAGTCACGTCAGGATGCTTAGCGACATCGGTAGAATTTGATGTTTTTCGATCTTTAGTGATAATTCTTAGAAATTCGAGTATGGTTTGCAAAGGAATCCCACTCTTTTGGCTGACCCCATCAGCGCCATTGAGTGACTGGCAGCAATGGAAGGGAGGTAACACCAAAATATTCCTCCTCACACATGCGCAGTGCAGCCGGAAATAATCTTGACAGAACTCGGAGCTGAAAAAACTTGAAGCGAAAGTTGATACACGGAGTATTTTGCTGATCTGTGAGTGCAGTCTGCGTACATCCACAGTGTCCACGCTACTTTTATGTAGTCTTTACAAACATGTAAGACTAGAACGACCGTTTGTTCAGCAGAAATCGTTGTATTTTGTCCTTTGTTTTCTCTGTATGTGATGCTGATGTGAAAAAGGGTCAACTGCAAAATGATCATCAATTGCACCGCAAAACTACCATTCTTTTTTTGCTTACCACTGGAGGCTTCGTATTACTGACGAAAGGAATGTTCATTGTTTCAGCGATCGTGACTCTATTGTTAATCTGTAGTCCACGTGCAAGGCAAAACCACAGAAGTGTACTGAAGGTTTGTTGAGCATTTATTGCGGAAGTTAACGTGGTCTTCCCCGGTAGCGTCGGTGATAAAGTAGACCAGTCAATCACTCGATGAATCGATTGTTTCTCAGCAGTCATGCTGGCTACAGGGTTTAGCCTGGAAGAAAAAGACAATGGGACATTTGTCCCCCTCAACCAAATTTTGATGGGACATTACATAGTCCAAGGCAAAACGCACAAAGCAGGTTAGGCGGTGCCAAAATACTTTTGTCAAAAGATGCAAAATAGTGCTATTTGGTTTTGCCAGTGTATCAGGTTAGTGTGTGTTTGTGTTTCGATCGATATCGCTTCTGTTGACAGTTTCCACAGAGGTAAACGCGCAAGTGCAGATAGTTTGCAGGATTGCTTGAATATTTTAATAGCCAATCACAGCGCATTTCACAAACTCGCAAGTTGCTCGGCTTGGTGCACCTCAGTTTTTGCTTAGGTCATTCCGAACACTGTACTCCCGTGAAACGTGTGCAAGGGTCGGCGCAGTGGTACGTAATCTCAGTGCGCCCTTTGACGCACTGAAGGGAATTCCAATGGGACATTTTGAGATGTTATGCGCCAATGGCACAAGGCGCACTAGTAAATGGAACCCTGTGGCTAGTGCTCACAGTGTACTGTTTCCTTACTGATACAACAGTGTGCAGTGTCCAACTTAATCGATTTAAAAATAAAAGTTGAAATAATTAAGTAACAGTAAAATTACTAGTACTGTTGTTGTTTTGTACGCACTCCGAGTGTATCTGTATCTGTAACGCCGGCAGAATGCAAACTTTGGCTTAGTACCGGGGGAACTGGGGAGAGCACTAATTTGGGTTTGAACTGCCTTCTAATAAGGCAGTACGAAAACTGTCAACTGATGTTTTCTTGACAGTCTCTTCTTCCAGGTTGTTCCAGTGCAGTAATTGTTCTTGGGAAGAAGGAGAACTCTTACTGGGTGGGTTAGTGATTGTTGGAACATAACTCAGACTGTTGTTTCTTGCAGCAATTGTTCTTGGGAAGAAGGAGAACTCATACAGGGCGGTTTGAGTGATTGTTGGAACATAACTCAGGCTGTTGTTTCTTGCCATTTTTGACTCACATGCGAAGCAAAAGTGAGTCTGAGTCGTCCGTCCGTCCGTCCGTCCGTCCCGGCGTCCGTCCGGAAAACTTTAATGTTGGATATTTCTTGGACACTATTAAGTCTATCAACACCTGATGTGGCCTGATGGTGTATGGTTACAAGATCTCAAAAAACATGTGCGGCAACTTGACCTCACTTCAAGTTCAAGGTCACAGGGGCCGTAATTGTTGTCTTAAAAACGACCATTTTTCACATTTTCGCATTTTTTTCTGAAGTTATCAAGAATGGCAACCTTAGCTATGTATGCTATACAGGGCAATGTAAGCCCTATCTTTGGACACCAGTTTGGTTGACCTTGCTTCAAGGTCAAGGTCGCAAGGGTCCTTTAAAGTTGGATTGTATACATATTTTGAAGTGACCTTGACCCTGAACTATAGAAGATAACTGTTTCAAACTTAAAAATTATGTGGGGCACATGTTATGCTTTCATCATGAGACACATTTGGTCACATATGATCAAGGTCAAGGTCACTTTGACCCTTATGAAATGTGACCAAAATAAGGTAGTGAACCACTAAAAGTGACCATATCTCATGGTAGAAAGAGCCAATAAGCACCATTGTACTTCCTATATCTTGAATTAACGGCTTTGTGTTGCATGACCTTGGATGACCTTCACATGTAATTTGGTAGGAAAAATGTGTAAAGCAGTTCTTAGTGTATGATGTCATTGCTAGGTTCAGGGTCAAGGTCATGTAAAGGTCAAGGTCAAGCATGTGAGTCGTATGGGCTTTGCCCTTCTTGTTGGTATCATTTCTTGTGTATACATGATCGATGGGTCTGTATACACTCCGGCAATGAATTTTGAAAAAAAGCTCTGTTAGAACTCTTTAGCCAGTGAAATGCCCCCTTTCAAGTCGTTAGGAAATAGCCAATGGAAACAAGTCGTTAGGGAGTAGCCAATGGAAAAATCAATCTGACATATTATTTTACTATTAAGTTAAATTAACTTCCGCTATCTCTTTTTCGGAGGTTCGAGGGTTGGCAAATAATGTACATTCACATAGAATAGAACCACTTCCAGGTCGATATACACAACGTGTGTTCCATACTCCGACAATAAACTGACGTGCAGCATCAGTTTTTTTGTGTGTGATTGTCCTATGCGTACTTTGATACTATATATATGAATCGAAAGTGCACTGCGTTCCTTCGCAAAATGGCGTGGAATGACACTCCGAGTGTTGATGTGGTTGTCTGGTCTTTCATGTACACTCCGGGTATGAAATCTACATTACAGAAAAGGCCATGGAGCATCAGATCGTTTTTGTTTTTTGCACAACTGGTCTGCGTTCCTACCGCAAAGTGGCTTTGGATTGCAAATTCGCTTCGCGACTGGAAGTATATGCCAGAGTGTATACAGGGGCTGAATCGTGTATACACTCCGAGTGCGTATATATATATATATATATATACTAGATGAATACCCGGGTGTACGCCGGCTTTGCCGGCGCACCGTACGAAGGAAGGGAGATAAACGCGCAAAACACTGGAGAAGATAAGGAAGAGTAATACCCGGCTTCGCCAGGACAGTGACCTTCTATAAATAGTAACGGGAATATGGATTGACGCCACACGAAGGAAGGGAGATAAACGCAAAACACTGGAGAAGATAAGGAAGAGTTACTGGGAATGGATCTGGGAAGATGAACAGAAAAACCAAAATCGGTTCAGCGCTGTGCGCTGAGAGCACGTGTTGAAAATTCTCATCGACCAGGTTGTGTCCGGGGTCTACCTGAATATGCCCACCAAATTTGAAGCAGATCCATCGAGAACTTTGGCCGTGCATCGCGAACACACACACACACAGACACAAGTCGTATATATATATACTAGATGAATACCCGCTTCGCCGGGTAGCAAGTAGAGCCGAATACCCGGCTTGAGTGGCGCACCGTACGCCGGCTTCGCCTGGTCCGAACCATGGACCCGCCAAGCTTAGGTCCCTCCCAGATTCGTGGAATGGGAACAGCACGAAAATGATTCAGTGGCCATAATGCTATTCCTGATCATATCATGTCGAGTTCCATACTTGTCGACGGCGCCCAATGTAACTGAGTGCCGAGACACCTTTGGAGGTGAAGTCCACTCAACCAGGATTGGGAAATTTAGAGCTTATCTCTAAGCCCTTTTCATTCTGTGATGGCTTCTCAGAGGAACGCCAGGACATACAGACTCAGAAAAGCAGCCATACCAGATCACAAACAGAACTCTACAATCCACAGGTGTTTTTTACAGACACACAAACACACACACACACACACAGAAGCCGTATATATCTATATGTATAAATATATAGAGATAGATGACAGTATTTTTCGCGTGGCTATAAATTGATTCGACCTTTGCACTTTTACAGTGAGGATAATTTACGGGTCCAATTTACGTTCTGGACACTGCGGTGACCTTCTAAAAATAGTAACAGAACGCCGGGAATATCCGAAGATGCCCCCTCCTACTGTAGTGCACCATACGAAGGAAGGGAGGTAAACGCTGAAAACATGGAGAAGATAAGGAAGAGTTATGGTACGAAAAAAAAACCAAAATCGGTTTGCGCTGCGTGCTGAGAGCACGTATTCACGGTATTGAAATATCTCATCGACCAGATTTTGTCCGGGGTGTATCTGAATATGGACACCAAATTTGAAGCAGATCCATCGAGAACTTTGGCCGTGCATGGTGAATACACACATACACAGACAGAGAGACACACAGACAGACGGACAGACACACAGACACAAGTCGTATATATATATATATATATATAGACATCTAAATTGACAAGTGATACTGATACTGTTACCTGTAAAGTTTCTCACAAGAAGATGTGCACAAACTTTTCAAGCAAATATTACGACCACTCAGCGAACAATTCTTTCCATGTGTATCTTTCATAGTTTGAAGTTTCACTTTCAGCATCAGCTGAAGAGAAAAACATTTTTAATTCATTCAGAGAACGTTGCATGTGTAGAGACAATTTAAAGTTCAATACTTTTTTTTAAGTGGGATTTCTGCTGTAGTCATCCCTTTCATTGAAATTTCCAAAATGGCTTTTGGGCCAGAATGTTACACAAAAAAAATCAAATTTAAGATTAAACTTTACAGAAGACTTTATAAAAACAAAACTGCAACTTCATTTCCATTTTCCTCATTACTTCGTTATTCATCATCTCATTTTCTTATGCACGCTTTTTTTTTCTCCACAGAGTTACCAGGCAGTGAAGATGGGGCGCTCCAAAGGCAAGAGTCAGGACACAGGGGGAGGAGGTGGAGGGCCCAGTGGTCCAAGCAGTAGCAGCCTACCTAACAACCGTGCCAGCAGTTTGAGTCCCGCGCCGGTCATCTCTGCTAGCAGCTCAACCACATCCGCTCAGGCAGACACAAAAATTAAAGACCTCAAGAAAGAACTGTTTGGTCTCATCCATAATATTCAGGTTTGTGTTTCTGTTGGCTTGTCCTGTAGTCTTGAATGTGCTGTTTATACATCAAAACTGATAATATTGGAACAGAGGGAAAGTTTGAGCTGATCGATGCAATGGATTAAAAAGAACGAAAGAAAATTATGATTCAGATTGTAGAGAAAAGATAGAGAAGGCATTACAAGTTATTGGTGATGTTTGGGACAAGTTGTTGAAGAAATTTTCAATTTGACCAGTTGTACTTATAATATATATTTCATCTGCCCAGTATTGTTGGTCACTGCTAGTGCTACACAGAGTCAGTGTCATTCACGCATTCAGTCATTGTGTCAAACTCAAAGAGGCTCAGAAGATCCTCTGCATGACTTTTGTTCAACTGTTCCAGTTTTGACAATAATTTCAATTTAAAAAACAGAAGGAAACAATTGTTTGTAGGACTAGATGTACAGATATTGAGAGTTAGATAGTAAAATATACCATTCAACTCAAAGAAAACTCTCAAGTAAAACAAACACTTGAAACAGAGGATGATCGACTTGTAAATTATCTTTAACAATAACAATAACACTTTATTGTCCATTAAAATTAATACATTAAGATTTAAATTTGTCTTTGACACATTAAACCTGCGGCTGCCTGTGAACAATCATAAAATACACATAAAAACTTATTATCTTTACAGGAGGAACGGGACAGAGGACAACACAACATCGTGAACATCGACAAGACCCATGAAAGAATGCAGCAGGAAGCAAGGGGTACTTTTCTTGGCTCTTTCATTTAATCCTGCTGTATCAGGCAGCATGCTACATTTTTAAGAGCAATTGCTACGCCAAGCTAAGGGTTGCTACGCTTAAACAAATAATGACAAGCATGCAACAGTTCCCTCTTTTCGAGTCCTGGTACTGATTTCTGCCTTCCACTCCGTGTGGCTTTCACAAAATGGGTCATAATACATCATCTATACTGAAAGGTGGACCTGCAGATACTCTCTAAAGGGCATTTTATGTTCCTGCATTCTCCTGAAACTTTATGAAACATGTCTATTCTTGTGCAAGAAGGCATAAATGCGGATGTGGGAATCCATTTTAGAAAATGTTACTCTCAAAGTCAAACACCATTTGCTACGCTAAAAAGTCCAAAAAATTCTAAATTGCCACCCTTGAGGCTTCACAGCGGTTGGCAGGTATGCTAATGGCAGTAATTTACAAAATCACTATCACTCAGTTTGTGTGACAGTGTGGAGTCTCAGGAGTGTCTCCTCAATGTACCACTACCATCAGCTGAAATTGGACATTTTCAGAACATCTTGATGGTTCTTTGCTGCAAAAGCTACAAAAGAATGTCACCCCTTTTGATCTTGTAGATTTATTAATCCTGTGAAATAGCAGCATTGTTTTTTCATTTGATTGAATGAAAACTTTTTCATTGCAACTTTTTGTCTCTTTCTAAGTTTCTTCTTGTTTATTTAGGCCAAAAACAAAAATAGGTCTGTTTACGGTAACATAGGCCGAAAAAATAGGGTCGGTAGGTCGGGATTTATTTATTTAATTTTTTTTTTTTCCCAAAAAACCCATATTTTTACGTTATTTTGCAAAAAAAACAAAGAATTATTCTTTTTAAATTTTTTTTTTTTCCAAATGCCAAAAACAAGTCTAGGGTCGTGCGAAAAAAATAGGGTCAGTCGGGTTACCGTAAACAGACTATTTTTTTTTTTTTTGCCTTACTGTTCTGTGCCCCACCACTCCAAACAAACACACAGGTGCACAGGCACATACACAGACATCTTCTTGTCGTTTGCCTTTACACTTGGAGTCCAGCTCTGTGTATGAAGCTGGTGGTCTTTTGTAGAGCTTCCACGGGACCGTGCAGCTTCTCTTGGAGGGTCGTCGGCCTAGGTCAAGTCTCTGTCCTCAAGGGCTTGAGGTTCTTGCAGTCCTGTAGGGTGTGAGCTGTGAGCTATGACTTGTTCTGCTTCTCCACAGGGGCACTTGGGGGAGGGCACAGCTCGCAGTTTTTCGTGCAGGTGTTGTTGCAGTCTGTTGTGCCCTGTTCTCAGGTGGAAGATTGTTACCTGGTCAGGCCTTGACAGCTGCTGGTAGCTGTCGTGCGTCAGGGGGGTCTTAAGCAGAGATTTTATGATTGTTTTCATCTCTGTAGAGCTTACTGCGTTTACACATATTCTTGTTACTGTGGTTGGTTTAATGAAACAAGCCATGAGTGGGACTCCATGAGTGTGCTGATTTTAGTCTGTTTCACTTTCAGTCACACCCTACTACAAGAACAAGCTCAGAGGCCTATACAACACAGCAATGCAGGATGCTGAAGCAGAGGCAGAGTAAGTACAATCCCCTGTGGGATGCTGTTTTATTTTTAGTAATTATGAAATTTACATCTTCAGCCAGGTCTGACTGATAGTGATAGTGATCAAGAAAGTATTTGAAACACTAAAAGTAGTATTTTGGGGGGCACATTTGCTGCTAAGAAAACGGAAAGGATCTTATGGAAGGCAGAACAATAATGACCTTTTGATGCTATTACAGCAGAAATTTCTGACCACCCACGGGAATGGCCAAAAATAGATGTTATAGAAAGGTGGTCACTATGGAAAGGTGAATTATGAATGGGGGGGGGGGGGGGGGGGGGGGGG
>NC_090253.1:21491065-21591159 GCF_037325665.1 Littorina saxatilis | reverse complement strand
CCCCCCCCCCCCCCCCCCCCCCCCCCCCCCCCCCCCCCCCCGGCGCAAATCAAGAGCACACGATAATCCCAAAGAAATGACACTCCTCTTTCTCTCCCTCTTATTACTTACAGTTATACTCACACACCTGCGCGCGCACACACTCACATACACCTGACACACACGCAATCACTCTCGTGCGCACATACATCACACATAGCGAAGTCATGTATTGATTTGGGCAAATAACGAGGGCAGTTTATTCAAGAGAATACCATCTGACAATGAGAGATATCATTGTGCAGTGATAAGTCCCAAATTAGAGGTACTACTCGTTATTCAGCCCAACTAAAGACAGTATACTAGGTTAGAGGTGGGAGGTTTAGGATTGTTGTGATGTTATACATGAAGGAGTTGCCTGGGCTACATGTGATCTGTAAGATGATCTTTTGTGGCAGCTGGTCTAAGTAGCCTAAGTACGCGTTGCTTTTCCAATCCCCCATCACCTTGACAATTTCCCCCGGCACACCACAACTCAACGCCCACGCGGCACCACCCCGCCGAAAGCTGTGGCTGGAGAAGTTTCCCCCAGCAACAGCGGTAGTCAAGCGCAGTTTCTTATTAAAGTCTGATCCTTTCATCGGGAAGACCTGCGCCTTGGGGTCCATCGGCCCCAACAAAGGTAACACAGCGGTCACGGCAGACACTGGACACAAGGGATGGAGTGACATTGCCGGGAGCTTAATTTCAACAGAGCGCTCTTTACGCTGAATCGTTTTGCTCCATTGGAGCGTTATTGACATGCCCGTACCCAGAATAACCACCTGGTCTCTTGTGAGCTGCTTACAAGGATCGAAGTTCCCGTTGTCCTGAAACAAGTTCGATCTCCGGAGAACTCCGAAAAAAAGCACCAAACACGCAGCCCAGAACACAATATCTTGCCTACACTCAAGGTCCAGCTGGCTTTTTATTATGTGTAGTAATTCAGGGGTGATTGGGGTTTTCTTATCAGTGGCACACCCCTTGCATTTTTCGATGCCCTTAAGTGTTGTCTGGACGTACCACGAGTCCCTGAATGGGTGCGGCACGCCGCTTTCAAGATGAAGAATGCGAATAATGTTGATGTATTGCTTGATGGAGGACGGTTTCAAACCTCGGGCTAGGTACGCTGCGTATTGCGCAACAGTCTGCTCGTTCACAGGCACTGACATTATGTCCATCTCCCCACAGAAACGTAAATACGAGGTAAGGTGGATGCGGTAAGTCTTCCTAGTGTTATCAGAAAAGGCACTTGCTCTGTAATCCAACACTTTGCCGTCAGTTGCGCCCCTAATGGGGGCTGCTGGTCTGAAAAACAAGGAACAACAGGGCTTGGTCAGACATATGGTCACACAGGTTGATGTCGGGGGGTCTCCCCCGGTGCCAGAATGTCAACAGACGCACTAAGTCTTCGCGCCGTCTGGGCTCATGGAGGCGGGAAATTGTGTCAGCCATGATGTTTACACTACCAGCCACATGTATCGCCGCGATTTTGCAGTTCACTTTTGCACATTCCCACGCCATTTTACGGAGCAGACTGTTCACATACTTATTAGTCGATCTGCCCTTATTAATGATAGCTTTTGCGACAGTACTATCGGTATGAATAATCACTTCTTGTCCGCACCACATCGGAGCCCATCGTGTCACTGCTTGCACCACAGCGCACACTTCTTTATAGTTAATATGTAGCTCCTTTGCTGCCTGCATGTCTTTTTGACTCACATGCGAAGCAAAAGTGAGTCTATGTACTCACCCGAGTCGTCCGTCCGTCCGTCCGTCCGGACGTCCGGACGTCCGTCCGTCCGTCCGTCCGGAAAACTTTAACGTTGGATATTTCTTGGACACTATTCAGTCTATCAGTACCAAATTTGGCAAGATGGTGTATGATGACAAGGCCCCCAAAAAACATACATAGCATCTTGACCTTGCTTCAAGGTCAAGGTCGCAGGGGCCATAAATGTTGCCTAAAAAACAGCTATTTTTCACATTTTTCCCATTTTCTCTGAAGTTTTTGAGATTCAATACCTCACCTATATATGATATATAGGGCAAAGTAAGCCCCATCTTTTGATACCAGTTTGGTTTACCTTGCTTCAAGGTCAAGGTCACAGGAGCTCTTCAAAGTTGGATTGTATACATATTTTGAAGTGACCTTGACCCTGAACTATGGAAGATAACTGTTTCAAACTTAAAAATTATGTGGGGCACATGTTATGCTTTCATCATGAGACACATTTGGTCACATATGATCAAGGTCAAGGTCACTTTGACCCTTATGAAATGTGACCAAAATAAGGTAGTGAACCACTAAAAGTAACCATATCTCATGGTAGAAAGAGCCAATAAGCACCATTGTACTTCCTATGTCTTGAATTAACAGCTTTGTGTTGCATGACCTTGGATGACCTTGACCTTGTTGGTAGGAAAAATGTGTAAAGCAGTTCTCAGTGTATGATGTCATTGCTGTAAAGGTCAAGGTCAAGCATGTGAGTCGTATGGGCTTTGCCCTTCTTGTCTCAAAGATGGTGTACTGCCAGTCACCTTGCCAAAAGGCACCCGCTGCAATATTACATGCATCTACATGAACATGCTGTTTTGCATTGTGAAAATAATATACTGTGCCGTTAAATACATGCATAAAAGAAAGCCACCATTGTACATCCTTATGAAATTCGCCAGATAGTTTCGCTTTGTGTCGCTGCTGCTGAAGGGGTTTAATCGTGTCCAGTATCCGCCGCAGAAAGAATTTTCCTCCTCTGACAGCCTGACAGGCCCAATTAAGGGACCCCGCTATGCTTTGTAGCTGAGTTTTTGTCGCGCGCTTCTTTCCTCGGATCTGGAGGAGTCGCTGCCGCAGTTGCTGCAACTTGTCACTTCCAAGTGACAGGGTGTTGTTTCGCGTGTCGATGTCGACACCGAGAAACGTGATACGTTGAGTAGGCCCCACCACCTTCTTCCAGCTAATGTTGAAACCCAGTTCCCTCAATAATCTAATTAAAGACAGTAACATGTCATTGCACTCTTGTCTGGTAGCTGCTACCAGAAGAAAATCATCAATATACGCTAACACACCTGGCATGCCTTTCCGTGCCATGCATCTGCGAATAGCTTGCGACAGGCGATGGAAGTGTGATGGCCCTACGTTGCTGCCAAAAGGCAGCCGACTGTCAAAGAGATAAGTAGGTTTCTTTTCACCTGTGAAATGCCATTTCAGCCCAGTCATACAATAATCGTCCGGACTGATGCATACTGACCGATAGGCGGACTGCAAGTCTACTTTTGCACACCAATACCCTGTCTTCGCTAGGGCGCACGCGTCAGATACGGTTTGAAATTTAGCTGACTCAGGTATAGAATAGTCGTTCATTGCCCTACCTGTGGGTTTGCTAGCGTCATGGATCAACCTGATGCTGCCATCATCCTTGGGAATCGCAGCGATAGCGCTTACCACAGTTGGTTTTCTACTAGCTACAATGTAATAACCTTTTTTCTATCTGATCTAATAGCTCTTTTTCCACAGCTTTATGGTGTTCGTTCGATGACCTATGGTTTGTTTGCTCTACGTCTAGTACGCCTGCCCTACTCTCTTCTGTTACACGGAAACCGTTTCTTATGCCATCTAATAAAAAGGTTTTGTCGTGATCGCCTTCTAGCACCTTGTGCCACATTTGAGATTTAGCATTAATGGAATCACTATTTCCGAGAAATTCGCACTTATTGGAATCTAGCTGAGGGAACGGGCTGTTGAAGGTGGGGCCTACCGTTTTGTCGGCAATTCGTTGCGCTGTGTCCTAGGCTGGGGAGGTGGTAGCTGTCACTTTGTGGTCCTTGCCGGGGTGGCCCATGCCGCAGGTGTCGCAGACGTGGAGGAATCTGCAGCGGGACCCATAGGGACAGTCGCCTTTGTTGGTATACAATAAGCACACTTCCTTCCCGTTGGGTCCCGCTGGTCGCCGGGAACCGCCGCTGGCCGTCGTAGCCTTGCCGCCCTTGTTGTCTTGGACGCCATGCTGGAGCCGGTCCCGCAGGATCACCGTGGACAGGTGGGGGTTGGGGGTTCCCCACTTGAATCCGCTGGACGACTGGCGCCTTCTGTACTCGTCGTCGTACAGAAGCACCGACTGCCACAAGTATCTGGCCCCCAGCTCGCCTATCATCTCTGTGTACCGGAGGTAGGCGGTCGAGTCGAACCCGGGCTTCTCAGCACTCAACTTCGCCATGATGCGTGCGTTTGCCACAATCCAGTGGCAGGGGGAGACTTTGTCAAGTTTTGGTCTCTGGTTGAGTTTTAGGATGACACCTCCCCCGAGTGTCACCTCTTCCTCGGCCGCCATCGACCCCGGCACAAAATCCAGAATGGAGAGATAGGAGGTCTCACCTGTTGGCTGCAGTGACAAGCCGCCTAACAGTCCCTGGAGTGGTTCCACGCTTTTTTCCTCAGTCACCCGCTGGGATAGTGGCCCTCCCCCGCTTCGCTTTTGCAGGGCCGCCACTGCTACTCTCAGCGCTACGTAGTGGCCACGCTTGAGACCCAGGCCCTCCAAATCCTGGGCAGTCGCATTTCTCAGCACATTGAGGGTGTTCAACTCCTCATCCTGGAGAACTTTAACCACCGTTAAAGGCAGATCTGTTGCCCACGCTCCAAATTCGAAGTCCATTTTGCAGTAAGAAATAGTTGGCATATGCCCGCTGCGCCGCGCTGGTAAGGACTGACCACAATGTGTTGCTCTCCCGTTCTTATAGACCCCCGCTGATGCATCACACGTGCAAGCCCCCCGGCAACATGGACATTGCGGCTGGGCTATTCTCCTTGACTTTCACAAGTCCTCCTCTCCCCTCTCTTTCTAATTACGGGCCTAAGTGTTGATATCCTGCTTTACTACCCTCTCTTCCCTACCTGCCAACACTGATCCCTTTAGGCCTACCTCAAGTATCTAACATCCTCCTCCTCCACCCGCGGCTAATCTGTCTCGTTTAAATAGAGTTTATCTGACGCTGTCCGCTCTATCTAAACTCACACATAAATTTACATATATTATGAACGGATAGTCTGAAAAAGCAAGGTGAAAGGGGGGAAGGTCTTAAATTCCGGGTCTTAAACGTTATTTAAAACCCCTCTATTAATGTCTTCATAAACAAGATCTTGCCTTCCAGTGACAAAATTATTGATGCCATAAAAAGGAGCATCCAACGAGACTGGATTCATGTATTCATTGTCTGTGTTTGAATGGATGAAATACTTTTGCATATTTGTTTAAAAAAACAAACAACTGCTGTTGAGAAACGTTTGTTTCTATACAAGGAGACACATTTTTGTGTGTGTGTATATGTTATCAAGTCTGACTGATTTTATGGATGGTCTACAGAAGTGTCCGTCATGGTCTTACCTTCATGTTTAGAGCATCTATTAACCCTTAGGCTGGTTGTCGCGACATATGTCGCGCTACTTTAGGTATGCTGTCACCTGGTTGTCACGACATATGTTTGGTCGGTTCTGATTACCTCCCATGGATGCGAAAACCTATATGACCGTTTTTCTTTATTTTTCTCTCTGTTAAATTCACCAGTGGCTATGTAACATGTGTTACAGAATTGCACCAGTCGTAAGGGTTAAACAGAGATCTCTCTTTGCAGGCGACATTCTATCAGTCGGCGGCGCATCGTTCCTCTTCCTATTTACCGGGCAAACCCAGAAACAGACCCAGAAGCTTTGTTTCCAAAAGGAACAGTGAGTCTTTCGTGATCATTCTTTTCCTCTCTGTGTATGTAATATGGGAGTTGGGAGTATGTTTGTGATAATCCTCTGTGTGTGTGTTTGTGTCTCAATATGTAGGTAGAGTAGTTACAGAAGTTGGCAGTGTTTCATTCAGTGAATGCAGTGGTAAATGAAAGAGTGAACAAAACTCTCACACACACTCATATACACACACACACTCATAAACACTCAAACACACACACACACACACACACACACACACACACACACACACACACACACACACACACACACACACACACACACACACACAAAAAGGTCAGAATGAAATGTTGATATGATAGGAACAAGAAAAACAATATGTGTTCAGTTTTTGACACTGGCATTGTACGTAACCCAGTGTTCTATTGTGACACTGACAGTGTTACATTGCGTTCATTGCAGAAATATGGGTGTGTGTGATGTTTGTTTGAGATGTTGAGATGTTCTACTTTTGTTGTACAGTTGGTCCTGGCGCTGTACCCACAGACAACTTGTTTCTACAGAGGACTGGTTGATGAGCCACCTAAAAATGTAAGTTGATATTGGAGAATGAAAGATACATTTAAGTTTTTTTCAAAGGGGAAGATGTAAGGTTGTCTCTTTAAGGAAACACTTAGTGTTTGAAGGTTGAAAATGTGTGTTTGTTGCTGTCAGTCTATCATCACTATGGAAGGAAAAATACAAGTTGTTTTACTTGTAAAATTGGAGGTTTTGTGTTTCAAAAGGGCAGAGACATTGGTGTCACTTTGAGTTTGAACAGAGGAAAACGTATGTTTATTTGTGAGTAAGAATTGTATCGCAAATACTTTCAGTTTTTGGAGCTTTCGCAGTATAGAAATTTCATGACTACTTTTACTCTTCGGGAAGCTGGCGACTCGCATTGTACCGCAAATACTTTCAGTTTTAGGAGCTTTCGCAGTATAGAAATTTCATGACTACTTTTACTCTTCGGGAAGCTGGTGGAGGCGGTGGTGTGTGAGAGAGAGATGGACTTGTCAGATAGCATTACATGTACACTCAAATACATGGGTGGGATTCTTCCGGTATATGCCGGAAATCCGGATTCGATTATGGCCTTTTTTTCTTCTATTTTGTGTGTGTTTGTTTTGGTTTTTTGTTCGTTCAGTTTTAGGATTCATGACTTTTTTTTAGTCCCACCCATGTAAATATTAAGAGTAAAATGTTCTGTAAACTTCTGTTGTATTAATAGCTGCAGCTGTGACAACAAAATCTTGAATGCATCGATTTTGCTATATTTTCAGCATGAAGACGACTACTCAGTGCTGTTTGAGGACACAAGCTACCCGAGTGGTTACTCCCCGCCACTCATGGTCGCTCAGCGATACGTCATTGCCTGCAAGGAAGACAAGAAGAAATAAAAACCAGGAGACCACCTAATCGTCACCTGTATCATGAACAAACTTGCTTGGAAGACATGAGGCCAGGAACTAAACTAAAGATCTGAAAGTGATCTTCTGTTGTGGAAAAACAAGTTGCTGTTAGGAAGATGAAGGGACAGGAACACTGAAAGTGTTTTGTGTCATCAACAAGATTGTCAAGAAGGCAAGGAAACGGACACACCAAGAGATCTGTTGAAGGTGATAGTTTTGCCCGGAACAAGCTTGCCAGGAATGCAGAAGTAAATGAAAACCAAGAGACTTGTTGAAAGCGCTTAATACTGTGAACAAGCCATGTCATGAAATGAAGAGGACAGGAACACAGGTGTTTTGTATTATATGTAAAAAGAAGCCAAGACAGGATGACAGGAATACCTCAAGGTCTGTTGAAAGTGCTATAAACCCTAAACAAGCCCTGCCTTGAAAACACACGGACAACAACACCACCAAGAGACCAGTTGAAACTGTATGGTACAGTGGTACCTGTGATGAAAGGACACCCTTGGGACCAGCCAAAAGTGTCCCCACATTGCAGGTGGCCTGTCATGACAGGTATACTTTGGTAGAGATAATAGACAAAAGGATGCCAAAAGGTGTCCCTTTAAGGGAGGTGTCCTCTCATCGGAGGTACCACTGTATCCTGATCAATGTCCCAGACAGGAGACTGGAGGGAGTGATAACAATAAAAGCAGTTAAAACTGATCCTTTTTGGTCCTAAAAACAGTGCATACTGTGGAACCCCCTTTGTAAGACCCCACCCCTTTGTAAGACCCCACCCCTTTTTAAGACCCCACCCCTTTTTAAGACCCCACAGTGTTTTTATGCATCGCAGCATGCATGCCGTGCTTAGAAAGCAGAAACAAGGATTATGATAAGAATAGGATAATGTATGAATTCAAGCTGACTGTTGCTGATGATGTTACAGCGGTGTGAGTTCATTTGTTGCACTTGTATTAAGTGCAACCATCAGTCTTGACTTAGCTTAGAAGATTGTTTAACATCTATACAGTGGTACCTGTGATGTGAAGCTCCTCCAGTGAGAGAACACCTCCCAAGAAAGGACAGAAAGGAGACCTTCTGTTATTCTGTTGTCCATTAGCTCGACTAAACGAGGGCGGGGATATAGCTCAGTCGGTAGCGCGCTGGATTTGTATCCAGTTGGCCGCTGTCAGCGTGAGTTCGTCCCCACGTTCGGCGAGAGATTTATTTCTCAGAGTCAACTTTGTGTGCAGACTCTCCTCGGTGTCCGAACACCCCCGTGTGTACACGCAAGCACAAGACCAAGTGCACACAAAAAAGATCCTGTAATCCATGTCAGAGTTCGGTGGGTTATAGAAACACGAAAATACCCAGCATGCTTCCTCCGAAAACGGCGTATGGCTGCCTAAATGGCGGGGTAAAAAACGGTCATACACGTAAAATTCCACTCGTGCAAAAAACACGAGTGTACGTGGGAGTTTCAGCCCACGAACGCAGAAGAAGAAGAAGAAGAAGCTCGACTAAACCATGTGATCGGCCACCTACAATGTAGGGAAACTTTTGGCTGGTCCCAAGGCTGTCCTCATATTGCAGGTACCGCTGTAGTAACCCTAATTTCATCTGCCGTTTATTTTGACTGTTTAGAAGTTGTCAAAGTCAGACATGGGATTCTTCCGTAAATTTACGGAATTCCGTAAATTTTTGGGCTCCAGGGATCATTCTTAAGATTCGTGCAAATCCGCTGAGAAAATGTTGGGGTATATGTAGGTATAGACCCAAGTTTTTCGGCCGGTCCGCTGATCGCGACGCTCCATTCCATACTATTCTTGAACGGTTGGTTCCTAAAACGGTCAGACTGTTGCTGGTCGATCCGTATGGGAACGCGCTCTTTGTCTCCTACAGTCACCGTTTCAACGTAGCTATCGGGGATTCAGTATAAGCATACCGTATGAGAATGATTCGGCGCCATTTTTACATCGCTTCGAGCCACCTGCCAAAATGATGAGGAAGCTAAAGCGAGACGAAACCGTTCTAGCCCGGGAAATTGACCAGCAGAAGTACAAGAAAAATCTCTGGAGATTCGACTGGCTCGATGAAGTTGTATCATTGAGCTGGAAAGACGAGAAAGGCCAGAAGACACAAGACGTGAAACTGAAAGTTGGCGATGCTTTTGCTAAAATCAACTTGCCGGGAAAAGCTCAGTGCACTTTGTGCAACGATGTTATCAACTACGGCTCCAATGGAAAGACTGCCCTCAAAAGCCACTTGAAAAGCAACAAGCGCCTGACTATCCTGAAAACCCAGTCGGGTAATCAGTCACTAGGGTCGTTTGGCACCGACAAGGTAAGAACATTGAAACCACACCGTCACACCCCGCCTCTCTCTCTCTCTCTCTCTCTCTCTCTCTCTCTCTCTCTCTTTCTCCTCCTTATTTTGAGTCTTAGTGTAAAATTAATTTGAGAAACATGGGAAGGAAGAGAAAGGGGGGCTATGATTAAGCTGAAATATGCATTTCAGGGCCATTTTTGTGTGTCTAAAACACTAAAAACCTTCAGCTTCTGGGGGCGAAGCCCCCAGACCCCGACCAGGGGCGTTGCCCCTGGACCCTACTGGGGGCCTTCTGCGGCCCCCAGACCCCCACCTTCTTTTTTCTAAATTATCACTTTTTCTGAATCCCATGTCTGCAAAGTCCAGAGTGAAGCCTCGTCATATCTGCAGTTTTATTTCTCATTTGGTCAATCAGACTTGTAAGTATGAAATCATGTTGATGTATTGTCCCCCTTTATTCTTCTTGTCTTCTTCGTTCATGGGCTGAAACTCCCACGTTCACTCATGTTATTGCACGAGTGGGATTTTACGTCTATGACCGTTTTTACCCCGCCATTCAGACAGCCATACGCGGCTTTCGGGGGAAGCATGCTGTGTATTTTCGTGTTTCTATAACCCACCAAAGTCTGACATGGATTACAGGATCTTTTAAGTGCGCACTTGGTCTTGTGCTGGCATGTACACACGAGGGGGATAAGGCACTAGCAGGTCTGCACATAAGTTGACCTGGGAGATCGGAAAAATCTCCACCCTTAACCCACCAGGCAGTTCGCTGCCGGGATTTAGACTCATGACCTTCCGATTAGGAGGCCGATGTCTTAGCCACTAGACCACTGCTCCCGTCAAACTAATAAGTACTTCACCTTTTTTCCCAGGTGTAAATGTGCATGTGGCTTTGTTATTTTTAGAAAAAAAATGACTGGGCCCCAAAAGATTGCCATTAAAAAAAATGAATGATGATAATAAAACACTTATTTAACCCCCCACCCATCTATCTGCACCCCCACCCCTCCCTTCTGGCAAGAGTTTGCGTTAATGTAAAACATAAATTGAAATATTAAAACACTTCAGCTGTTATTCGTGGAAACCATAGGAGATCAAAATGTACCCTACCATTTGTGTTCACTGGTTTTGTTTATTAATGCCTTGGCTGAAAAACCTTCCAGTAAGTCCCATTTATTCCCACCAATTAGGATTTTGGGGTGTGTGTTTGTGTGCAGGCACATGTCTGTGTCTGATACAAGTAATTCCCATTCTTCTCGTCTGTTTAGATGTGTACCTTCTTCTCCCTTGCAAGAGAAATATTTGTCTGATACAGACAACGACACACTGAATGTTTACCTACATGTATTCTTCTTCGTTCATGGGCTTAGACTCACACGTTCACTCATGTTTCTAGCACGAGTGGATTTTTACGTGTATGACCCTTTTTACCCCGCCATTTAGGCAGCATACGCCGATTTTGGGGGAGGCATTGCTGGGTATTTTCGTGTTTCTATAACCCACCGAACTCTGACATGAATTACAGGATCTTTTCCGTGCGCACTTGGTCTTGTGCTTGCGTGTACACACGAAAGGGGTTAAGTCACTAGCAGGTTTGCACATAAGTTGACCTGGGAAATCGGAAAAATCTCCACTCTTAACCCACCAGGCGGCAGCGATCGGGATTCGAACTCACGACCTCCCGATTAGGAGGCTGATGTCTTACCACCACGCCACTGCGCCCGTTACCTACATGTATTAAATATTAGTGTGATAGTAACCCTAATCAGAGAGGAACAATGCACATTTCTAGAATTAAAAATGTACCCCCATTTTAAGGGCTTTTGTGCCTTCTTCAGGCATGGGAATTGTCCGCCGAAAGGCAAATTTCCGCCGATTGTTTTTTTTATTCCGCCGAAAAAGCCAAAGTGTCCGCCGAAAAAATAAACGGGGGAGGAAAACTGAATTTAATGGCAGACTTGGAGCTCAGATGACAGCAAATTGCACAATTTGGGTTCTTTGGAGAATTTTTTGTCCGGGGGGGGACATGCCCCCGGACCCCCTAGTAAGGCTAGGCGCTTCATGCCGTCGACTTTAATATTACTTACAAAATGTCAGCCTTTTTTACTTTTTTCAATTCCCATGCCTGCTTCTTAGTCTGTATCCAACCTGGAAATCATTCTTCTAGCTATCAGCTTGACAGGATATATAGGTTTTTTAAAACTAAGAGAGAGAGAGAAAGAGATTGGTTTGTGTGTGCATCACAGTTTTGTTCTTCCTTACAGACGACGCTTGTCCTTATAGAAAAAGGCCGTCTGCATTTCCATACGCTGCTCAAATTTGTCATAATTTCAGATTTTTTGAAAAACTGAAGTGGTACTGCAATGCAATTTATATGATCAGTAGAACAAGTGACTTCTCTTGTCAGTCTTGTGAAACATTCCATCAGGGAGAAAAATCTGAACAGACAATCGACTTCTGGTACACTAAGTTAGGGTTCACACGGTCTTTAAAAGTTTTAAAAAAAAAATTTTAAACATTATTTTCCTTTTTTAAGTCTTTATAAAAGTTTGTAAAAATTGGCTTGGGCTTGTAAAAGTTTGTGAAATATGCTGTGTGACTGAAATTTATTATTTTCCCAAGTGTGTGTCCTCCGTGTGATGTACAAACTCTAATGTAAATCAGAAAAAGTTTGATATTTAACCCCAAAAAAAACAGTAAAACAAACATGCACATGAGCGGGCCGGCGGGGAGTAACCACTCAGGTAGCTTGTGCCCTCAAAGAGCACTGAGTCAAGAGAAAGTAAACAAGTATGGAGCATTACCCAGTTGCTGTAACAGGCATAGATTACTCATTTGTATTTATGATTTGTATTTATGATCTTGGGTTGGCACTGATAAGTGGCTGATATTGTTGTTGACCGCAATTTTAATTTTTGTTATGAGGGTCATTGAAGGTATATAAAAAGTTTTTAAATTTGGGTGGCAAAATGCTGTGCCAACCCTGTTCCAGCTGTTAATTAACAGCATTAATTTTTTAGAAAATTCATCATGATAGTGTTACCATGAAATGATTTACATGAAGCAATGCACTTTTTCTTTTTTATGGTAACGCGTACTTTGAAATGATTTAGAAGAAAAGCTAAGAAAAGAAAAGTGTGCACATGGCTCTGTTCCTGTATTTTTGGCAATTGTTTTGCACAGTGCCACAAACATTTTGTGTTCAAGACCCAAAACTGTGAAGAATAAAAAATGACAGACCATGCATGTCCTGATTAAAATCGTTTTTTGTGAAACTTAGGCCTGTGTAATATTAGGCAATGCAAACTGTGTGATGAATTTTGCATGTGAAGATTCCCATTCCATTGTTGATCAAATTGCTCAGTCTTCACAAATGATTTCTGGATGATTGATTGCACATTTTCATCACTATTTCCCAAGGAAAAAGGAGGGTATGACTACTCGAGCACGCTTGTGAATAACATAACATGTGATCCGGATGTACATACTAATATGTTGCATTGCCTTACTTATACATGTATGTAAGTAAGTACATGTACAGGGTGACCCCCCAAAATGCAACCCATGAAAATGCATATAACTTCAGCATCTGTTCAACGAAATACTTCATATTTGGTGTACATTAATTTCAGCTTATGCATGATCATACAGTCGAACTCGCTTAAGACGAATCACTGGGGATCGGGAAATAAGTTCGTCTTAACCGAAATTCGCATTAAGAGAATTGATTGATTTTTTTACTGTCACAATTTTAGAAGTAAAATTTAAAAAGTCGTGTAAAAGCATGTACATGCACATTCTGATCAATCTCCGATTTCATGGTGTCGACCAGTTCTGGTGCATGTACTACCCTGGCCAAGTTTCCTCTCAAGACATCAAAGAGACCGCCCCATAGATTAAACTCCCCATAGGTTAAACTCGGTCACTGACCCGGGTGCAGGAAGTGTTTCCTCTCTCATATGAAAGGGGAACCACCTCTCATAGCTAAAACTGGGTCAATGACCCCTGGGAAGAAGGTCAGTGTCTATAAAGAAGGCCACCCAGCCATCACAATGGACCTGCCTTTGATCTCGCCTCACACGCAGATCCTTGTAGCCTTGTGACTTTTAGAGACACTGCTCTGGGGCGATGAAAACGTGTTTGTTAAAAGAGGGGTTCGTTATGCAAATGATATGATATGTCGATCTCGGGACGAGTTTAAAGATTTCGCCATAAGCGTGAGTAAATTACAGACATTATGCATGCTTGGGAATCCAAAAAGTGCTCGTTATAAGCATAAATTCGTTACAAAGAATTCGTTTCAAGCATTTTTTTTAAGCGTGAAGAAAGAGGCATTCAGTTGGGAACTTAAAACTAATACGTTATAAGTCAAAATTCGTAACTAGCGTGTTCGTTTTAAGTGGGTTCGACTGTATTACAAAATTTCCAATTTATAGGTCAAGTGGTCTGATTTTTGTGCTCTTTCGAAAAAAGTATCCAAATGTAGAAATCGGCTGAAAAGTAGGAGGTTCGACATTGAGCAGTACAGTACCCACTCTTACCCTATTTAATCCCTCCAGACTTTTACCTTTGGGATTTTTATGGGTTGCATTTTTTGGGGGTCACCCTGTATGATATATTTGTGAGTATATTTGCATGGGAAATTAGTTCAGTGACTGAAGCTTAGTGCTGAAGAAAGAAAGAAAGAGAGAGTGTGTGTGTATGTGTGTGTTACTGTACAAAAACAGATCAAACAAAGCTTGTGCCTTGTCGTTTGCTCATGAAATTGTACTTATTCGGATTTTGTGAGTATGAATTATATACAAAGCATTGTCTAGCGTTAAAAAATTTTCTTGTCTTTTTCAACGTTATAGAATTTTTTTTTTTACATTTAGTCAAGTTTTGACTAAATGTTTTAACATAGAGGGGGGAATCGAGACGAGGGTCGTGGTGTATGTGTGTGTGTGTGTGTCTGTGTGTGTCTGTGCGTGTGTATGTTTTAGTTTAGAGCAATTGAGACTAAACTACTGGACCGATCTTTATGAAATTTTACATGAGAGTTCCTGGGTATGAAATCCCCAGACGTTTTTTTCATTTTTTTCGATAAATGTCATGACGTCATATCCCGCGTTTTGTAAAAGTTGAGCCGGCACTGTCACACCTTCATTTTTCAATCAAATTGATTGAAATTTTGGCCAAGCAATCTTCGACGAAGGCCGGACTTCGGTATTGCATTTCAGCATGGAGGCTTAAAAATTAATTAATGACTTTGGTCATCAAAAATCTGAAAATTGTAATTAAAATTATTTTTTTATAAAACGATCCAAAATTACTTTTATTTTATTCTTCATCATGTTCTGATTCCAAAAACATATAAATATGTTATATTCAGATTAAAAACAAGCTCTGAAAATTAAAAATATAAAAATTATGATTAAAATTAAATTTCCGAAATCGTTTTAAAAACAATTTCATCTTATTCCTTGTCGGTTCCTGATTCCATAAAATATAGATATGATACTAGATGAATACCCGCTTCGCCGGGTAGCCGGCTTCGCCGGGAAGAAGTAGAGCCGAATACCCGGCTTCGCCGGGTACCAGGCTTTGCCGGGTGAGTGGCGCACCGTACGCAATTGACGCCACACGAAGGAAAACTTCTAAAAATAGTAACGGGAATATGAATTGAGCGTTGTGGACAGTGACCTTCTAAAAATAGTAACGGGAATATGGATTGACGCCACACGAAAGAAGGGAGATAAACGCAAAACACTGGAGAAGATAAGGAAGAGTTACTGGGAATGGATCTGGGAAGATGAACAGAAAAACCAAAATCGGTTCAGCGCTGTGCGCTGAGAGCACGTGTTGAAAATTTTCATCGACCAGGTTGTGTCCGGGGTCTACCTGAATATGCCCACCAAATTTGAAGCAGATCCATCGAGAACTTTGGCCGTGCATCGCGAACACACACACACACACACACACACACACACACACACACACACACACACACACACACACAGAGACACAAGTCGTATATATATATAGATAGAAGATAGATGTTTGGATTAAAAACACGCTTAGAAAGTTAAAACGAAGAGAGGTACAGTTAAAAGCGTGCTATGCAGCACAGCGCAACCGCTACCACGCTGAACAGGCTCGTCACTTTCACTGCTTTTTGCACTAGCGGCGGACTACGGTCATTGTGAAAAAATGCAGTGCGTTCAGTTTCATTCTGTGAGTTCCACAGCTTGACTAAATGTAGTAATTTCGCCTTACGCGACTTGTTTTTATTTCACATGGTCTCTTTTCTTTTCATTTACCTATTTCTTTTTCTATATCTTTTAAGTTTGTTTAGTTTTTTCTTCCTTGATTTAATTGGTGAATTTAGCAAAATGAATTACATGTATTTTGACAGCATCATATTTGGTTTGTAAAAATGTATATTAATTTTTGTACATGTACTATTGATCTCAAGTTGTGTTACAAATATGATCTGCGTCGTCACATGTGTGTGTACTGTGACAGCATGCATTCTGTAAGTACTTTATGCCTTGTGCACATATTCACCTGATTTTTTGTTAAAAGCGTTTAAAAAAAAATAGAGACGTATTACTGTGTATAAACATTTGAGTACTGTGGCGTGTGTTTCATGTGTGTGTGTGCGTGTCTGTCTGTTTGCACATTGGTTTGGGTTTGTGCCTGTCTATCTGACTGTTTGTGTGAGTCTGTATCATCAAGAAAAATCTCAAATCTTCATGACATTACTAAAACTTTCATAGCTTCAAAACGCTGTGCTGATGCGAGGCATTTGACATGCACAGCATTATGCAATATGCGCTTTGATTCTGTTGAAGCCCCAACAAGGTTTTGCAGTGCACTTCTTCTTCTTCAGCGTTCCAGAATTGTCTGGTTACGTGTGAGCTCGTTTGCCCATTTGGGTTCCCTACACTATACTCTGAGAGCATAGTCACCTCACTCCGCTTTCGTTGAGTAGGCATGCTGGGTATTTTCGTGTTTCCATAACCCACCGAACTCTGACATGGATTACAGGATCTTTTCCGTGCGCACTTGGTCTTGTGCTTGCGTGTACACACGAAGGGGGTTAAGTCACAAGCAGGTCTGCACATAAGTTAACCTGGGAGATCAGAAAAATCTCCATTCTTAACCCACCAGGCGGCAGCGACTGGGATTCGAACTCACGACCTCCCGATTAGGAGGCCGACGTCTTGACCACCGCGCCACTGCGCCCGTCTAGTGCACATCTAAGTTGTAAAACCCAGCGGTGCATATTTGTCGATATAAAGTTGCAATGTACATTGTTCTAGGTGTTACTTATTACAAGCTTACACAATCTTTCACTTTCTGCAAAGTGGAACCCCCCTTTTCAGAACCCCCAATTTAAGACTTCCTCCTTCTAAAGATCTTGCTTTTGAACCTTACTTTTCTCTCATTTTCTCTTCATAACCTTTGTAAATTTACCTCCATTTTAAGACTAGGTATCTCCTTTTTAAGACCTAATTTTCTCAGATTTTTGTTGGTCTTAAAAAGAGGGTTCTACTGTAGAAGCTGCAGGCTTTTCATGGCCAGCACAGTATTAATGGAAACCCCCCGCGGGTTAGGGGGAGTCCCATATTGGTTGGGACGAGAAAGAATTTACCCGATGCTCCCCAGCATGTCGTAAGAGGCGACTAACGGATTCTGTTTCTTCTTTTACCTTTGTTAAGTGTTTCTTGTATAGAATATAGTCAATGTTTGTAAAGATTTTAGTCAAGCAGTATGTAAGAAATGTGAAGTCCTTTGTACTGGAAACTTGCATTCTCCCAGTAAGGTAATATATTGTACTACGTTGCAAGCCCCTGGAGCAATTTTTTTTATAAGTGCTTTTGTGAACAAGAAACAAATAACAAGTGGCTCTATCCCATCTCCCCCCCCCCCCCCCCCCCCCCCCCCCCCTTTCCCCGTCGCGATATAACCTTCGTGGTTGAAAACGACGTTAAGGCCAACAAAAAAAATAGTCTGTTTACGGTAACCCGACCGACCTTATTTTTTTCGCGCGACCCTAGACTTTTTTTTGGCATTTGGGGGGGGGGGGGGGGGGGGGGGGGGAAATCTTTTGGGTTTTTTTGCAAAATAACGTAAAAATGTTTTTAGGGGAAAAAAAAAAAAATCTCGACCTACCGACCCTATTTTTTGGCCTATGTTACCGTAAACAGACCTTTTTTTTTTTTTTTTGCCTAAACACCAAATAAAGAAAGAAAGAAAAGACTACGTATCTCCTTTTTAAGACCTAATTTTCTCAGATTTTTGTAGGTCTTGAAAGGAGAGTTCTACTGTAGAAGCAGCACAGTATTTTACCCCTTGACTGCCTTAGGACGGGTATACCCGTCCTGCACTTGTGCATTATTTCCATGATTAGATACTAAAAACAGATTCTTGGTTGAATTTCCTTTAAAAATAACATAGGTTTTACTTTCCTACCTACTGCCAGTTTGGAGCTACATGTAGAATTTTTTGTGAATTATTACACCCCGAACTCCAATATTCCCTGGCAGTCAGGAAGTTTTGATTGGCAGCGAAAGGGTTGGAAGAATTGTTGACAGAGCCATGTCAACCAACGCTGTATGTTGAACTTCCATGACATTTAGTGTGAGGCAGTGCAGCCTGGCGGGCTTGCCTTTTTGCCTGTACTTTTCTGTAGGGATCGCTTTACCTGCTCTGATTTGTAAAGTTTTTATGCCCACTGCCCTGTTAAATACCAAATTCTGTCATTTCAAAGAGTGTAATTCCCTCATACAGGATAATGTACAAATCATAAAAGGACAAGCTATAGATGTCCCCCAGGAACCTCGGTTCTCCTAAAAGTGGCCATTTCTGCAAAAAAAAGTCACTGTGGTCAACATTATTGTTATGAACATCCGAAGACTGTTTTGGTTTAAGCGTGTTTTATTCATTTTTCTTTGATACACGTTTCAAACAATAACAACATTACAACGTTAACAAGCAGACTGCTTATGGACACGTTCTAAAAATGATAATCAAAGACTGTTTTCCGCTTCTGTACTTTTCATATTTTTTACAACATGCTATCAGGGATACTTTCTTGAACTTTTAGAAATTCAGCTTGAAGTGTGAGTCTGTGAGCACAGTAACATTGTTTACATTTTGATCCAACTTTGACCTCTGTTTCCCAAGTCAGAGGCCTCAGTCAACAATGCCCAAAGTTGTATAAATAGCCACAAATATAGGCTTGGGCTTGGACTCCATAAGAAAAGAAAAAAAAAGCATTTTGAGGTAATAGTTAATCTAGCTTTTATTGTATACAATCTTAATAGTAACGTTTTTAACACTTTTATCGAACCCACCCCGTCACCCTCCAGTCACCGGCACGGTTGGCCTAGTGGTAAGGCGTCCGCCCCGTGATCGGGAGGTCGTGGGTTCGAACCCCGGCCGGGTCATATACCTAAGACTTTAAAATTGGCAATCTAGTGGCTGCTCCGCCTGGCGTCTGGCATTATGGGGTTAGTGCTAGGACTGGTTGGTCCGGTGTCAGAATAAGGCCACAAAAAAAAAATTGTCTGTTTAGGGTAACATGACCAAAAAAAGTAGGGTCGGTAGGTAGGTAAAGTTTTTTTTTTTTTTTTTTTTTTTTTTTTTTTTTTGTGTGTGTAAATGCTATGTTGGCTGAACATTCACTTCTTATATTTGATGAATACATGTTTCAAAACTAACGTATAAATAAAACAGAGAGAAAGGGAGAGAAAGAAACGCCAAATGTCTCTTTTTAGCATTTTTACCTCGTTTTTTTTTCGTTTTTTTTTTTTGAAATCAAAAAAAAGTTTTTGGGTCGGCGCCAAATCGATAGGGTCGGTCGGGTTACCCTAAACAGACAATTTTTTTTTTTTTGGCCTAATGTGACTGGGTGAGACATGAAGCCTGTGCTGCGACTTCTGTCTTGTGTTTTGCGCACGTTATATGTCAAAGCAGCATCGCCCTGATATGGCCCTTCGTGGTCGGCTGGGCGTTAAGCAAAAAAAAAAAAAAAAAAAAAAAAAACCAAACCCTCCAGTCCTTTCACTACCCCATTTTCCCCCACTTTTATATCATATGTAACAATCATGCCCAATATTGGCATTTAGACCTAACGGACAATAATTAAGCCTCAAATTTCAGTTCAGTTCAGTTCAGTTCTAGGGCTTTCTGTCCGGGACAATGTTCTCGAATTATACCGGTTTCTGAATCCGTAAAACTATAGATAATGTAGTGCATCAGAGGTGCTGCTTTTCAAGTTATAATGTGGTCGCTATAGACATAAAAAAACAAAAAAACGAAAAAGGAAAGAGCGCACAATATCTACTTTCGTTTCACTTAGGCTAAGCCCCGCCCATGATTGTTTTCGCCTGCACAAAGTTCGATCACTCTCACTGTCGACCTGACAGTAACGTGCCCTTCGCAAGCTAGGGCAACTCCAGCGAACACGCCTGCGTTCATATCTATGCACTTGTCGCGTTTGCAGTTTGTTTCCATGCGTCTGCTCGATAAGTTATTCATGTGGCAGTCCCTTCCTTACATTATCATTCTCGGCATCCCCAAGTCGCGCATCACTCAGCTGCGAGCGATCGTGAGCTAGCGTCGAACGACACAAGACTGGGGGAGTCCGAGTAGCTTACCGCATCGCGCAGTCTTCTGGATGATTGGTCTGAACGACCCATTTCTGAGAGGAAAATCCAAGTGCCACTGGCTTTGTTGCTGGTCCTACACGCCTCTTTGCGTCAAATCCAGTTTTTTGAGCCATTGTTTACGTGCGTTGCCGTGAGAGGTTAGTGCACAAGTACCTGTCTGTCTACTGCCACTTGCCAGTGTGTCGCGAGTTTCGGGTGGCTGAACACAGCAGTCTTCGATTGGTGCAAGATGTCTACTTCACGGGTGGATGGCCAGTGGTTTCGGGAGGAGGACTCGTCGTGGGCCGGATACAGCGTGTCTCTCAAGATCGAGGAGATACTGTTCCAGGGGAAGTCTGATTTTCAAGACATTCTGGTATTCAAGAGGTGAGGCTGCTGATGGCACAATGACACTGGGGACACGTTATCGCTTTCCCTCAAAAGAAGCAACACCATTATAAGATCTCTCTCTCTCTCTCTCTCTCTCTCTCTCTCTCTCTCTCTCTCTCTCTCTCTCTCTCTCTCTCTCTCTCTCTCTCTCTCTCTCTCAGTAGGTACGTTGTCTTTTAAATACAGTCGAGCTGCTTTGGCAACCATGCACCTGTCCATAACGACCACCTGCCCATAACAATCCCCGACAAGGTTTTCATGAATGAAATTCCCCTTTCCATAGCAACCACCTGCATGTCTATAACGACCACTTTTGGTCGGCCACTTGGCCCTTGGGCGGTCGTCATAGACAGGTTCATTCAACTGTAGTTATGTTTCACAGAAGCATCCCCCTCACATAAATACCCAAATCAGAAACCAGTTGCCTGGGGCAAAGCGCGTCGAAGCAATAGCAGTGCGCTTTTCAAAATCCGGTTTCTTGGGGCAGTGCAAGAAACTCGCTCGCGGGGCAATACGGGGCACTCCGCGTGCAGCTTTTGGATATGCTGGCGGCACGCAATCACTGCTGTCCAAGATGGCGGCGGTGTTTGAACTGCGATGGCTTGTTGCGTGTCCCTGTCTTCTCAGCGTGGTTTACGACGTGACCAGAGGGATCCATGCACTGTTTTTCAAGTCTTAGTGACCACCCCAGCTAACATTCCCATCATAACGGCATTATGTCTGAAAATTTCATTGACCGAATCGTCTGCTAAGCTAAAGTATGAAAACTTTCTTTCACATTTCGCATCATTTTGTCTCTTCTTGTCGTCACGCTCTTTCTCGATAAGATTCATTGCATAGGCCTTAAAAAGCAATTTGGCTGGGAAAAAGCGCGTCGGTTCAGGCTATGCAACACATGGCAGGAGATGGGTGAGAAGAGAGGGACTGGCAGACCTCTCGGCTTTGAGTCTCAAAGGCAATTCTTTCTTGTGGCCCCATTTCAATTTGTAACATATACTTTTTGCTTCTTTCTTGTTTGCAAAACCGTTTCAAGTTGTGCCTCGATCTTAATTATCTTAGTCCATAAGAAGGGTGAATCGCATGTTGCTCTTTAAATACGCACAAATATAATTATATATGTCAAAGCGCAATAGCATAAACAATTAATTAACATGTTCCCAGAATCTCCAAATACTGTATGCCCTAGCACTAGCAGAAAAAACAGTATCTAGATCAGATGCATGTACAGTGCCCATGCACTCGATCCCATTTTTTCTCGCAAAGCGAGCAACCCCAAAGCTACCTAGCCTTAGTTTGCCTTAGATCCTAGCATTCCTCGCGGCGTCTCGTGGGGTCTCTTGAAAAGGGGATTTCACAGTATTCATGACAAAATATTAATGTTGAGACCTTCAAATCTGGGTTGAGAATGATTACACAGAATGTCAACAAAATAATTGAGGGGGAAGGGGGGGGGGGGGTTATTTAAAGGGGATATCACAGTATTCATATTAAAATATTGATGTTGAGACCTCAAAATCTGGGTTGAGAATGATTACACAGAATTTCAACAAAATAACTTGTAGTCATTTTGAAATCTGTAAATGACGTTATCAGTGCACCAATATGCTAGCCTATCTTCGCTTGACATAGGTTGAACCACTATCAGTGTGTCTTGCATTACATGTATTACTGTTGATAATCATTATCTTTAAAGTCTTTGAGACATTGTGTGCATGTTAGTTTGCAATTTTTAATCTTATCTACATGTACCACTTTCGGAAAGCGGGAGGATCTGTTGTTTTGAAGGGATAATATAACTGTCACATACATAGTTTTGACTAAGTCCCTGTTTCAGCTTGTCTTAATAACTGGAAACAAAGCGGGAAAGATGAAGCGTTTGTTCTGTTTGTCTGTCTGTACATGAGGGAGAGCGAGAGAGCTCAGTGTGTGTGTGTGTGTGTCACTGTGTGTAAAACTGTTAGTCTGTGTGTAAATGTGTCTGTATCACTACATGTGTCACCATCAGTGTGTCGGTGTTTTTAGATTACTGAAATCATCACAAAAAGGACCCCCCCACCCCCCACCCTACACAAAGACAAAACCACAAAATTAACACATAAAATAGCAGTATATGACATCTAAAACAAAATGCATTTCAACAGGCAAGGTTTGTCTGCTGTAAACAATGCAACGCCCCTTTTAAGACTCCCTTTCTTTTTAGACCCGATTTTCTTTAACGTACTGATGTAAATTTACCCCTTTTTTAAGACCCCTTTTTAAGACCTGATTTTCTCAGATTTGTGAAGGTCTTAAAAGGGGGATTCATTGTACTGGTTTATATTTCAAACTGACGTGCCACATTTGCAACTTTTGTTTGTTTGCTTAACGCCCAGCCGACCACGAAGGGCCATATCAAGGCGGTGCTGCTTTGACATATATATATATATAACGTGCGCCACACACAAGACAGAAGTCGCAGCACAGGCTTCATGTCTCACCCAGTCACATTATTCTGACACCGGACCAACCAGTCCTAGCACTAACCCCATAATGCCAGACGCCAGGCGGAGCAGCCACTAGATTACCAATTTTAAAGTCTTAGGTATGACCCGGTCGGGGTTCGAACCCACGACCTCCCGATCACGGGGCGGACGCCTTACCACTAGGCCAACCGACATTTGCAACTCAAGCATACCATACCACATTAACTTTTACCAATGGTTCCACACTGTACAAGCTGTTACTATGCAGGTAAAAACTTGGTAGGCACTGAAGCATGCAAACATTCATACAGTTCAGTTTTTTACATTTAGTCAAGTTTTGACTAAATGTTTTAACATAGAGGGGGGAATCGAGACAAGGGTCTTGGTCTATGTGTGTGTCTGTGTGTGTGTAGAGCGATTCAGACTAAACTACTGGGCCGATCTTTATGAAATTTGACATGAGAGTTCCTGGGTATGATATCCCCGGACGTTTTTTTCATTTTTTCGATAGATGACGTCATATCCGGCTTTTTGTAAAAGTTGAGGCGGCACTGTCACACCCTCATTTTTCAATTAAATTGATTGAAATTTTGGCAAAGCAATCTTCGACGAAGGCCGGGGTTTGGTATTGCATTTCAGCTTGGTGGCTTAAAAACTAATGAGTGAGTTTGGTCATTAAAAATCGGAAACTTGTAATTAAAATTATTTTTTTATTAAACGATCCAAAAACAATTTCATCTTATTCTTCGTCCTTTTCTGATTCCAAAAACATATACATATGTTAAATTTGGATTAAAAACAATCTCTGAAAATTAGAAATATAAAAATTATGATCAAAATTAAATTTTTGAAATCGTTTTAAAAACTATTTCATCTTATTCCTTGTCGCTTCCTGATTCCAAAAACATATAGATATGATATGTTTGGATTAAAAACACGCTCAGAAAGTTAAAACGAAGAGAGGTACAGTAAAGCACAGGGCAACCGCTACCGCGCCAAACAGGCTCGTCACTTTCGCTGCCTTTTGCACTAGCGGCGGACTACGTTCAGTTTCATTCTGTGAGTTCCACAGCTTGACTAAATGTAGTAATTTCGCCTTGCGCGACTTGTTTTTCATTCAGGTTTCCACTTCACTGATCTCTAATGTATTGCTGTGTTTGCTATTGAGCTTACAACAGAATTGAATGCAGGAGTAGGGTTACAGTTACACATAAACGTTCTGCACTAGCTTTGCATAACAAGTGATAACAAGTTGCTTCAATTGTCCATGCATGGTTGGTTTCTAGCAGACAAGTTATGGACTAACATGCATGGGAAGGGATTGAGAAAAGAGGTTGAAATAAATACAGGAATACATATGACAGAACTTTATGGTTGGTGTCTAGCAGACAAGTTATGGACTAACTGCATGGGAAAGGATTGAGAAAAGACGTTGAAATAAATACAGGAATATAGGACAGAGAACAAGGAGGAGGAAAGAAGATCAGAAATGCACTTTTACATACACATGCACTTTTACATACACATGCACACACACACACAGACATATGCTCACATATATATATCAGACATGGGACTGGTCCGAATTTTATCGGAATTCCGATATTTTCCTTAGCTCACAGACCATTCTTGAGATCGATGCAAATTCGTTGAGAAAAAAGGGGGGGGGGGTGGTGGTATGAACCGTTCAGCTGAAGCTGTCTGCGTCTGAAGTCAGTGCATTCGTACCCCAGCACTCGCGTGAACCCATTGCAGTATCGAGTCATGTGTCGCGTTTGATTGGCTGTCGATCTCCGGCGATTATCGCCTAGGCCTAATTATTCACCGATGGCGGTTTGCGGGTTGTTTTGATTGGCTGCCGATCTCCAAACGCCGAAGGTGAAAAAGGTAGCATCATGGCGTCTGGATTCCATATTGTTTTGTCGGCTGTGGAAGCTCTTACGATCGACGACCAAAGTGTGAAAAACAAGTGGAAAGCCAACTGGCTGTCAACAAGAAAGAAAGGCGCCAGCTCATTGGCGACAGTATCGCCAAGATATCCATTCCCGGTCAGGCCGTGTGCACGTGGTGCGACAACGGCCACTGCGTGGTGAAATACGGACTTGGTGGAAAAAATGTGTTGGTTCTGAAAGTTTTCAAGTAAGTTTTGTGTATGTGTGATTGTTATAAATTACACTTTTGTTTAAAATGCTAAAACATATTATTCTTGTGGTTTTTATAGCTTTTTAAAAAGGCATGATCTAATTTTTTGCTATCAGGAGAGGCCCCAAAATGGCCTTTATAATTCTAACATTCATTTTCCGTCAGGGGGGCTTTGCCCCCCTGAACCCCGGCGTTGCCCCTGGACCCCACTTTCTTACTTTCCTACTTTTGGAACATTTGCTGGTCTCATGTCTGATATATATACACACACACACACACACACACAGACACAGACATATGCACACATATATATATATATATAAACACACACACACACACTGCACACACACACACACACACACACACAGACATATGCACACACACACACCCTGCACACACACACACACACACACACAGCAAACAGAGTGTAAGAGATGTATATATATATTTGTTTATGTGTCTTTTCTCTGTATTCATTTGTGGTGTCTTTTATGATGTTTCAGCACAAGTTTTGGCGTGGTGCTGGTTCTGAACGGAATCATTCAGTGCACGGAGAGAGATGAGCGCACCTATCAGGAGATGATCGCCCACCTGCCACTCAACTCACATCCAAATCCACAGAAAGTATGTCTACTGAATTGGATACAGTGGAACCCACCTTTTAAGGCCTCCAAAAATCTGAGAATTAGGTCTTAAAAAGGAGGGAGTCTTTAAATGGGGGTAAATTTACCATGGTATATGAACAGAAAATCTGAGAGAACAGCTGGGGTCTTACAAGTTAGGGAGTCTTAAATTGTGGGGGGGTTCCACTGTATATTGATCTTGCTTATGTTTTGTTTGTGCCAAAAGTTACTTCCCTTTCTTACATCTGTTTATTATGTGGTAGAGCGCATGCGGGTGGTGGCAGTTAGAAGAAGCGAGAGGGAGAGAATACACTAAAAATGAAAGTTTGATGAATAAATTGCTGAATGTTCTCTGTCCTCTTTTATTGCATAACACACATGCACACAATCACCAAGTATTTAAAATAAAAGTTAAAAATAGGTTTGTCAGACTAATGCTACTTTTCCAATGAACACTTTCAACACTAAGTCTGAAAAAGGTGGAAACACATACTCCGCACTCAAATCAAAAATAGCTTGAGTCAAATCTCTACTACCAAAAAAAGTTCTGTTGCCACAACACTATAAAGTCACTAGTGTGTGCTCTACCAACACACAACACGCTCTAGAAAAAACACGATAATAAACACGGTAATAAACACGCTATCCCACCAAGAGTCTGCTCGGCTGGGAAAACAAAAAGTAAAAGCAAAGTCAGTAATTACCGAAACGACAATTCATATCAAAGTATCATCTCACACAGTCATCATAACCACAATTACAATTATTCAAGTTCCAGTATTAAGATACATCATGCATGTTTGGTTTTCTCAATCTTATCATTGGCCTTCTCTTCTGTTGTTAGTTACACATCAAATTATTGTGCCAATTCCAAAGGTGTACCGGAAACAAAAGGTCTATTCTCACCTGGTCTACATCATCTCTCTACACAAACAAAACTCCCTGGTTCACAACAGCATTCCCTACTGGCTGGCTAATAAAATCCAGGAAATACAGCCATCACACACTCCATCACTGGATCAGTCTAGTTGGTACACACCAACACACACGGATTCCCCAAACAGTGGCACATTCCCAGAAAAGGATTATTTCACAGATGCACAATCCAATCCATGATTCACAGCTTATGCACAGGCACAAATCCAAACACTGTTTCACTTCCAAATGCACAAAATTCCACAATGCATACAAATTCCGGCAAAGCTTGACATGCTTTTCTCTGCCAGTCCAGGTCACAAGTGCGCGCTTGTTTTCAACGTTGGGCGAGTTCATTTCAACTTTTACTCATTTTAGTCGGGAAAAGGGGAAGGGGGGAGAGGGCCCTATATGACGCTGTTTGATTATGCATCACCAACCCAAACATTCTTTTATCAATACGATCTAAACTAATTTAACTTATTAAGAACAAAACTAAACATTCCCCATTCAGGAATATTCAAACAAATGCATAGTCTGTGTGTTTCATTCAAATCTAACACGCAGAAGTAACCAATAGACACAAGCTGACACCCCTGCCTTTGAATGACGAAACCCTGACACCTACGTCATACCTATGATGACAACCTACCACGCAATACAGGCGTTAGAAATAATAATTCTATTGACACAGTCACACAATGTCAACACAGATTTCTCTCACTCACCACAATTAAAGAAAAGGTATGTGGTTATTCAAACTGTGCGTTACATGAACACATAATGATAAATGTACATTGTACTCTGACCACAGTATTCTAACCTTGGTGTATCACTCTGCATGCCCACATGTTACGATCGGGGCGGAGACCTATAGCTCAGTCAATAGCACGCTGGCTTTGACGCTAAAAAAAAAAAGAAGTTATTTTCAGATGACTAGACCAAAAACAATAAGGTTGGTAGGTCGCTTACTCTTTTTTATTTTTTTTTATTTGTTCGTTTTTAATTAACACAGGTGTATGTGGCTTTTTATTGGCGAAAAACCATGCATTGCTGTGTCCCCTGGATGTCAGAGAAGAGTACTATTCTTGTGATAAGTCTGCAAAATCGACTTTTATTCTCATATAATATCTGGGTAAAGTGTCTGTGTTGTTCTTTAAATTACTCTTTTGGGGGAAACTTGTACTGCAATCATGTATCATTATTTCACAACATAACCTTTTTTACATAATTTAGTCAAGTTTTGACTAAATGTTTTGACATAGAGGGGGAATCGAGATGAGGGTTGTGGTGTATGTGTGTGTGTGTGTGTGTGTGTGTGTGTGTGTGTGTGTGTGTGTCTGTATAGAGCGATTCAGAAAAACTACTAGACAGTTCTTCATGAAACTTTACATGAGAGTTCCTGGGTATGATATCCCCAGATGTATTTTTCATTTTTTTGATAAATGTCTTTGATGACGTCATATCCGGCTTTTTGTAAAAGTTGAGGCGGCACTGTCACGCTCTCATTTTTGATTGTTGTTTTCAGGTGCTGGTGATCGGTGGGGGAGACGGAGGGGTGGTGCGAGAGGCGCTGAAGTACAAGAGCGTGTCGAGTGTTGTGTTGTGTGAAATAGACCAGGTAAACACTATACAGTGAAACCTCTCTTGTAAGACCCTCCAATGGGCGGGGATGTAGCTCAGTCGGTAGCGCGCTGGATTTGTATCCAGTTGGCCGCTGTCAGCGTGAGTTCATCCCCACGTTCGGCGAGAGATTTATTTCTCAGAGTCAACTTTGTGTGCAGACTCTCCTCGGTGTCCGAACACCCCCCGTGTGTACACGCAAGCACAAGACCAAGTGCGCACGAAAAAGATCCTGTAATCCATGTCAGAGTTCGGTGGGTTATAGAAACACGAAAATACCCAGCATGCTTCCTCCGAAAACGGCGTATGGCGGGGTAAAAAACGGTCATACACGTAAAATTCCACTCGTGCTAAAAACACGAGTGTACGTGGGAGTTTCAGCCCACGAACGCAGAAGAAGAAGACCCTCCAATTTAAGACACTTTCCTTTTTAAGACCTTATTTTTTCAGATGTTCTGTTCATAACCTCTGTAAATTTACCTCCATTTTAAGACCTGATTTTCTTAGATATTTCTTCTTCTTCTTCGTCTTCTTAAGTTAGTGAGGAAATCCCTGAACAGGGCAACTACCCTCATTTGGTTGGTGCACCTAATTTCTCTAGAGTGAAAGATAAAGTGGATAGTATACATGTGGAAATAAAAACATAGGTGGGTTGGTGGGCAAGCTTGCTTTACGCGATTTGCCCTGGCGCCCAATTTCAGTGCTACCTAGCGCAGCAACCGGGCCCCGACGAAAACAATACAAACGGGAGGAACAATATGGAGCAAGAGCAATGGATTAATTTGGAGGTCATAAAAAGGGGATTCCTCTGTACAGACATCCATCATGGTTTAGTGGCATTGGTCTTTGTTCATTTTGTTCTGTTTTGCATACATTTACAGGATTTATACAGAAGGGTCAAAATCAGCATTAAAGAATTAGCTTAAGCCACAGCTTTCCTCACTGTTAATTCATTCAGTAAAAATGAGAATGTCAAAAACCCATGTCTGATCTTGGGAACCAGGTCCTAAAACGAATGATACCTTAAACAGAGGTGTTATTACTAATTATATGAAATCTGGGGAACCAAGTCAAATGTTATTACACCCCTGACGGTACGTTTTTGCATTGCATATGATGGTTTGCAGGGTGCCACATGCAGCAGAAAGTTTTGATTGTACAGTCGAACCTGCTGTCGTGACCACCTTGATAATGACCACCGGCACATTACGACCACCCCAAAGAAACCCTGATAAAAATGTCTTTCCATTATGATCCACTTTTCTCTAACGACCATCTGTCTATATATATGACCCCTTTTGAATTTTTGTTTGTTTGTTTGCTTAACGTCCAGCCGACCACGAAGGGCCATATCAGGGCGGTGCTGCATTGACAAATAACGTGCGCCACACACAAGACTGGGTATTTTCGTGTTTCTATAACCCACCGAACTCTGACATGGATTACAGGATCTTTTTCGTGCGCACTTGGTCTTGTGCTTGCGTGTACACACGGGGGTGTTCGGACACCGAGGAGAGTCTGCACACAAAGTTGACTCTGAGAAATAAATCTCTCGCCGAACGTGGGGACGAACTCACGCTGACAGCGGCCAACTGGATACAAATCCAGCGCGCTACCGACTGAGCTACATCCCTGCCCAACATCATCAGTGGCTTAAACTACAAACATGTTTTAGTCATCTTTAATGCGCTTCAAACCATACTGCATGTTTCTGTTTTAATTTTGTCAGCTCAGATCTGCAGCATGATCATTCTAACATATGAAATATCCTCATTTAAGCGTTTTTTCCTTTCTTTTTTTTCAGAAAGTGATTGATGTCTGCAGGAAATTTCTGCCAAGCATGGCCAGTTGCCTAGACGATGAACGTGTCACCATTCATGTTGGTGATGGCATCGCCTATGTGAAGGATCATCCCGGTGAATTCGATGTTATTATAACAGACGCACCAGATCCCATCGGTGAGTTGGCTGTTTATGTAGTGATGGTTATCATGTATGTATATAACTTACAAAAGCACTCAGTGTTGGAATTGCTCAAAACCATTTCAACTGTACCTTCTGCTACATTTTTGGTTGCTTGGTAACGTATTAAATGTGTGTGAATGCATTGTTACAGGGAACAATCCATAGTGATATATTTGTTCAGCTCCTTTTGTTTTTGTTCTCGCTACTAGTACTAAACACATTTATTGTATAAAACAAAAAGTCCGATTGCTTTTTCAACATTGAACGAATAGTATCCTGGCTAGTGTGAATTGGGGTGAATGCATTGTTCAAAACATAATCCCCTGCATCAGCTGAGCTGACTAATTTTACGTTGATGACTATATATTACAGGGTCGTTTTAATTGTCTCTTTTTGTAAACAGGCATAAAATAATAATAATTGCTTATTAATGTTCTACTGATGAAACCATTTGTCTTTTTTGACAGGTATGGCGGAGGGTCTGTATCAGAAAGCTTTTTACCAGGACATGAAGAATGCTTTGAAGTCTGATGGCATCATGTGTTGTCAAGGTACGCCCGAAGAGCACTCACGCACACATGCCGAGAGATGCAAATAGTATAATACAGACCTCCACACACAAACTCACTCACTCACTCACTCACTCACATACACACACGTACACAGGCATGCATGCACCCACACACACACACATTATTCACACACACACACACATATACACATACGTACAAAGGTAGGCAAGCATGTATGCAAACACTCGCACTGACACACACACGCACAGAAATATGTGAGCAACAAGTTGAAACGAAGAATAATAGATGTTTGCGTTTTTGAGTCACTTGAGAAAAAGTGACTCTATGTAATCGGTCAGTGTTAGTCTGTCCGGCCGGCCGTCCGTCCGGCCGGCCGTCCGGCCGGCCGTCCGTAGACACCACCTTAACGTTGGACTTTTCTCGGAAACTATCAAAGCGATCGGGCTCATATTTTGTTTAGTCGTGACCTCCAATGACCTCTACACTTTAACGATGGTTTCGTTGACCTTTGACCTTTTTCAAGGTCACAGGTCAGCGTCAAAGGAAAAATTAGACATTTTATATCTTTGACAAAGTTCATCGGATGTGATTGAAACTTTGTAGGATTATTCTTTACATCAAAGTATTTACATCTGTAGCCTTTTACGAACGTTATCAGAAAAACAAGGGAGATAACTAGCCTTTTCTGTTCGGCAACACACAACTTAACGTTGGGCTTTTCTCGGAAACTATAAAAGTGACCGGGCTCAAATTTTATGTGAACGTGACTCATTGTGTTGTGAATAGCAATTTCTTCCTGTCCATCTGATGCCTCATATAATATTCAGAACTGCGAAAGTGACTCGATCGAGCGTTTGCTCTTCTTGTTTTGTTTGGATTTAGGCTTACAAAAAATGATGGAAAAAGAACATAATAAACAATCACAGAGAATATGGTGGGTTAGGTGGGTACACTGTACTGTTGTAATTAGCGATGACTTTTTATGTTCAGGAGAAACCACGTGGTTCGACTTGCCGCTGATCAAGCGCATGTTGAAGGACTGTCGCAGCATCTTTCCCCGAGTGGCCTACGCTGTTGGAAACACGCCAACCTACGTCGGAGGGCAGATGGGATATATGCTTTGCAGCTCTGACCCGGTTTGTACACCATAATGAATAAGAATCTAAGTCAATATTGAACATGGCTAAAACTATGGAAAGCTCAAAGTATGTTGCATTACAGCAGAACTGATATCTCAAATGACTTGAAATTCCTTATGTACTTTACGACATGTGTTAGCACAAATCTCCGAAAGTTTGAAGGCAATGCGTTAGTGAGTTACTCAAATGTAGCATTGTTTGTCTCATTATAAGGTCCCTTTGGCACGCAAAAACCAGTTTAAAAAGTCATTCCTGCCTTCTGCAGTCACCATTTTAAATTCTTCTCGCATCACGTAGAGGCTGGTCGGCTGGGAAAAAACAAACAATGTGTACATGTGAAGGTGTGTGTGAAATATTGTAATGTGATTACTTTGCTGTGAAACCCAACTCCTGTGATATGAGAGGGTAAATTCACATAGTGCAATATCATATTTGATTGTATCCCTTTTATGTTTTATGTTTTATGTGTGTCGTCCTATACAATTGTTGTTATAATCGTTTACAGGCAGGCAGGGTGTGCCGAAGAAAAATTTCCATTTTTATGTAATATTTTAATGGACAATAAAGTGCTGTTATTGTTATTGTTATTGTTATTGTTATTACCCGCTGAAATGGCTTCAAAAACTGCCTTTAATGCCTGCTGAGAGGATTGACACCTACACCGCTCAGCATGCCATAGCGTCCATGGTAGACCAAATATGTGAACAAAACTGACTGTTTTGGATGCAGATTTGATTGTTCTGTCTAAGGACATGCTAAACATGTTTTGTTTTAGCAGTTCTGATTTTTTTGTCAATTTTAACGCGGGAACCTTGATTTTGCGAATTTGATTTTGGGGGGTGTCTGTGTTGTAGGTTCCACTGTATCGACACTACATCATGTAAACTCAATCTGTTTTCTGAATAAGTTAGGGGAATAAACGGCCTTTCCAGTCATATAATTGGTTTTACAATAAACGGCCTCATCAGAAAGATCTGCCCTCAAACGCATCTGTATAGTTTTTTATGACGAGTAGTGTAGAACTTCCAGAGTGAATTAATGCAGTTTATTGGTGAAAGTCCCTTTTTAATGACAGAAGCATAATGGGTTGCACAGAAGTTTTAAACACAGTTTTCTCTTATGTCTTTTGTTTTTTGTGTGCAGAAAGCCAAGCTGGTACAACCCTTGCGGCAGTACTCAGACGCAGAGCTGATTAAAATGAACATGCAGTACTACAGTCCTGAAATTCATGTGGCTTCTTTTGTACTGCCGTTTTTTATCAAAAAGGTGAGCCCAAGGAATTTGGGTATTGGTGAACTTGTGAAGCTGTGATGACTGCCATCTGTACACACAAAAAATATATATATGTGACCCTCCACCACAGAATGAGTCGCATGTCACCTTTGCATGATTTTCATATTTTTACATTGTCCTAAAGAGTTTTTAATGCTCTTATCTAGTGGTGAAAACCGTTTTAGTAAAGAGCGAAAACTTTTTGAGTTATAAGCCTGTGACTAAGGTGACCCTCACACTGTTACCAGACACCCCCCGGACTTATATTAAGCCTAGCGCAGAACCGCGCGAGGTGACATGCGACTCATTCCGTGGTGGAGGGTCACATATATATACATGTATATGGAGGGGCGAGAAAAAAAGGTAGAAGCTTTTCTTCAGGAGGTAGTCTTGTATAAGTAAAGTAAAACACTGACACCTCCTAAAAAAGCAAAATTAAGTCCCGAGTCCATTCAGAAGCTTGACATTTCTAAAAGTAAGAAAGTGAGAGGGAATCAGATTCATCCTGTGGTTTTTATATTTTGTCAAGTTTTGACTAAATATTTTAACATCGAGGGGGAATCGAAACGAGGGTCGTGGTGTATGTGCGTGCGTGTGTGCGTGTGTGTGTGTGTGTGTGTAGAGCGATTCAGACTAAACTACTGGACCGATCTTTATGAAATTTGACATGAGAGTTCCTGGGTATGAAATCCCCGAACGTTTTTTTCATTTTTTTGATAAATGTCTTTGATGACGTCATATCCGGCTTTTCGTGAAAGTTGAGGCGGCACTGTCACGCCCTCATTTTTCAACCAAATTGGTTGAAATTTTGGTCAAGTAATCTTCGACAAAGCCCGGACTTCGGTATTGCATTTCAGCTTGGTGGCTTAAAAATTAATTAATGACTTTGGTCATTAAAAATCTGAAAATTGTAAAAAAAAATAAAAATGTATAAAACGATCCAAATTTACGTTTATCTTATTCTCCATCATTTGCTGATTCCAAAAACATATAAATATGTTATATTCGGATTAAAAACAAGCTCTGAAAATTAAATATATAAAAATTATTATCAAATTTTTTTTTCGAAATCAATTTAAAAACACTTTTATCTTATTCCTTGTCGGTTCCTGATTCCAAAAATATATAGATATGATATGTTTGGATTAAAAACACGCTCAGAAAGTTAAAACGAAGAGAGGTACAGAAAAGCGTGCTATCCTTCTCAGCGCAACGAATACCCCGCTCTTCTTGTCAATTCCACGGGCACTGCCTTTGCCACGGGCGGTGGAGTGACGATGCTACGAGTATACGGTCTTGCTGCGTTGCGTTGCGTTCAGTTTCATTCTGTGAGTTCGACAGCTACTTGACTAAATGTTGTATTTTCGCCTTACTCGACTTGTTTGTTTGTTTGTTTCAGAATTTGCAGGAGGTGCTCGACACATGATCGGCTTTGGCCAAGCATAGTGTTCGTATTTCTCTGGTTTGGTACATTATCAAGCTATTACATCGATGGCTGGCTTTTTACAACCCATTGTGCTGGAAGCTGCCCTTTTTGGAACTGTCCACCATATCTCACTGTTGACAAGTGTTTGAGAGTGTGCTATTTCAGAATTTGTTTGGTTTTGCAGGGATGGCCAAATCTCAAAATATTAACTCGCCAGCCAAGAAAGTAACTAGCATGCCAGAACATTTGTTGGCCCGGTACATACCCAACCAAAAATTATGAGTGTTAGATTTCTTTACACAATTAAAACAGCGGTGAAACACACACAGGAGCCTAGTTTTTGTTTCAACAGAACATGGCAATGATTTTGCGGAAGACAGAAGTTCCCGCATCTGCAGTGTTTATATGGCTTTAAAACTTGATAGTACAACCAAACATTTTGCATTTGACCACAATTTTCACCGGCCAGCTGGGCCAGGCGGTTTCAACTAGCCCGGCGGATTTTTTACTTGCCTTTGGCGATCAGGCAGAAGATTTGGCCATCCCAGTTTTGGATTGATAACTTTTAAAAGTGTTCTTGATTATACTGGTACTGAAAATTTCAAACTGGGCACTAAAAGACTGAACCAAAATTGTTGAAATAGTTTGTGCCGGGTTGGTTGGAATGGTTGTTTGAGAAATGTGAATTTTTTTTTTACTCATCCTTCATCGTGATTTCTAAAGATAAAATAGTGATCATGCTGTTTTGAAAGGAGGATTGTTATTGTTTTTACTATACTTGATACAGGGTTGTGTTTGATTTGACTTGACAATGACCAGTTTTGTGCACATTTGAGAAAGTTGAACAGGACATTTTTCTGTGTTGCTGGAGCATGTTTCAGCTATGGATTGGGAATTTTATTGTTGATGAAAGAAAGTTTGGCGGTTTTATTTTTTCATCTTCAATGTTGATGCATAATTGATTGCGGTGACACCACTGCTATGATTTCCAAGTGAGATTTTTTTCCCGAAAGACTCATCATGGGCAGACTGAACTTGCCCAAAGCGATTTAATTGTGTTCCTTATTGTTTGTGATTGTGAAATTTATTGTAGTTTCTACTTGTGACAACAGAAAAGTCTTGTGTTTAAAATGTACCTCTGATGTGCTGTTTTCATTTAACAAAATTGGTATGTAATATGGTGCATTGCCAGTAAGTTGTTTTGAAGAAACAGTAATTAAAGTTTAAACTGTGAAACAAATTGGGAGGGGGGGGGGGGGGGGGGGTGTGGAAGAAAGGCTGACTTTGAAGGAGTAAAGTAGACTAAAGATTTTGTATCAATTTTTCATTTGCCTATTTTGTGTCTTTTGATTTTATTTGACTTGCATGGAGTTGTTTCTTGTTTTTTGTTTGTTTTGTTTTATATATACAATGGTAATTAAGTGTAGTTGATATTGTGGACAGTTCATTCAGATACTCACTAATTGTGTGGTAAGAATACTCACAACCAAATCAAAATCTACATTCCATCCCGTGCCGAAATGGCTTAAAATGCTATGCCAGGTACATTGCCTGTTGCAAAATGAGTATGTGTTACTTAATTTAGACTGTAGATATAATGCTTATTGATTGTTTAAACTAACAGACAGAATCCATAATTATGTGTGGAAGAAACCAATTTAGATTAGATTGAGAAATTCTCTTCAATTTCTAATCAAACCAGGGTTGGACTACCGGGGGGGTTATGGGGGTTGTGCAACCCCCCCCCCCCCCCCCCCCCCCCTTAGCCTGAACATGTACCTCACTTATTTAAAACATTTTTTATTATTGTTTATTTGATGCCGTTTCATGCAAGGAGCGATCATTTTCCTATCTCAGAATATGACCTACCCATCAGCTTCCTATCTCAGAATATGACCTACCCATCAGCTTCAGCCTGGGGGCAAAGCCCCCTGACCCCCCACAAGGGGCAGAGCCCCTTAACCCCGCCAGGGGGAACTTCCCCCTGGACCACCACTGGCAACTCCCCCCCCCCCCCCCCCCCCCCCTCCTCTTAGCCTACCCCCCGTGGGTTAGGGGGAAGAATTTACCCGATGCTCCCCAGCATGTCGTAAGAGGCGACTAATGGATTCTGTTTCTCCTTTTACCCTTGTTAAGTGTTTCTTGTATAGAATATAGTCAATGTTTGTAAAGATTTTAGTCAAGCAGTATGTAAGAAATGTTAAGTCCTTTGTACTGGAAACTTGCATTCTCCCAGTAAGGTAATATATTGTACTACGTTGCAAGCCCCTGGAGCAAATTTTTGATTAGTGCTTTTGTGAACAAGAAACAATTGACAGGTGGCTCTATCCCATCTCCCCCCTTTCCCCGTCGCGATATAACCTTCGTGGTTGAAAACGATGTTAAACACCAAATAAAGAAAGAAAGAAAGAGCAAATTTTTGATTAGTGCTTTTGTGAACAAGAAACAATTGACAAGTGGCTCTATCCCATCTTCCCCCTTCCCCCGTCGCGATATAACCTTCATGGTTGAAAACGACGTAAAACACCAAATAAAGAAAGAAAGAAATTGCTCAGAAGAACTCCTACATCAATTGACGTCATGTGATCCACGTTATCTCTACACATCTATTATCCTCTCAGTTTTGTTTGCACACGCTCTTTTTACTTTTAGTCAAGTTTTGACTAAATGTTTTAACATAGAGGGGGAATCGAGACGAGGGTCGTGGTGTGTGTGTGTGTGTGTGTGTGTGTGTGTGTGTGTGTGTGTGTGTAAAGCGATTCAGAGAAAACTACTTGACCGATCTTCATGAAACTTTACATGACAGTTCCTGGGAATGATATCCCCAGACTTGTTTTTCATTTTTTCGATAAATGTCTTTCATGACGTCATATCCGGCTTTTTGTGTAAGTTGAATTAAAGCGGCACTGTCACACCCTCATTTTTCAATGAAATTGATTGAAATTTTGGCCAAGCAATCTTCAACGAAGGCTGGTTTTTGGTATTGCATTTCAGCTTAGGGTTAGGGGGAAGAATTTACCCGATGCTCCCCAGCATGTCGTAAGAGGCGACTAACGGATTTTGTTTCTCCTTTTACTTTTACTTGCATTCTCCCAGTAAGGTAATATATTGTACTACGTTGCAAGCCCCTGGAGCAATTTTTTGATTAGTGCTTTTGTGAACAAGAAACAATTGACAAGTGGCTCTATCCCATCTCCCCCCCTTTCCCCGTCGCGATATAACCTTCGTGGTTGAAAACGACGTTAAACACCAAATAAAGAAAGAAAGAAAGATGTTCAATGAGTAATAGATTTCGGATGTTCATTGAGAATTGCTAACCGGTAATCTGACCAATCACAAAATCTGTTACATATTCTACACCCATCTTAATCAAAGTGTCAGTTCAAAATGTTTGTGACCGAGAAAAGTTGCATGACCATGATGCAGTATTTTGTTGGATCTGTCAGAATATAAACATGTGCTGTTGCATGCAGACATTTGTTTTAGTATGGAGAAGTAGGAGCATTTTTAGCAGCATTTTTGTCTTCTTATATAACTCGGAACAGTAAACACACTTGCACGATTGAAGTCTAATTTTTTGGGACGTACCATTTGGATTTTCTTTGATGCTTGAGTCCGGTTACAGTTTAAATTTGTAATTAACCTTATGCCTTCTTGGACCGTCAAGAAATATCAACGCACAAAGAATGTGTCTAATTGTGTTGGTTTTTAAACTTTGTCACTTGCTTGTCTTCAGTGATTCATGGTTGAAAGAACTGAATACACTGTATTTCTGTTTGTTATTGTGTTCCAGTCTTTTCTGTCTGTTTATATTGAATCACTTTGTAACTGATGATTTAATTTTTGGGGAGAAAATATGCGAGAATTTTGATTTTAAGAGAGGATTGTTTGAGGAAGGGTCCTGTAATATTGTTCCACCACGATTGGTTCTGGTGTATCACGTGGTTCATGAATATTAAATCAGTTGGAGACTAATGGCGGAATCCGTGTGCATGTTGGAAGGCTGCGAGCAAAAGCACATAGCGATCAGACATGGGATTCTTCCGTAAATTTACGTAATTCCGTAAATTTTTAGGCTCCAGGGATCATTCTTGAGATTCGTGCAAATCCGCTGAGAAAATGTTGGGGTATATGTGCTGCGATAGTTCCACTCATACATACACTCTAGCATTCAAAAGACACTACATTTTGGCGACGAGGATTCCGAGCATCACGCGCACATAATGGCAAAGGCCATTTTGGTGACACAGGTCAGTCTTCTTCTTCTTGCCGCTACACGTGGAGACCAGTCCAATTTAGAAATGTAGTGGTCATCTGCAGGGACGCCGCCGTGCCGTACAGCTTATCCTGGATGGGGGTCGGCTCCGGCCACATCTTCCTTCTCAACAACTGGAAGTTCCCGCAGTCTTGTAGGATGTGGTGGGTGTCCTGCTCTGCTTCTCCACAGGGACACATCGGGGATGGCACAACTTTCAGCTTTGAGTGGAGGTGTTTGTTCAGCCTGTTGTGCCCTGTTCGCAGCCTAAAGATGGTAACCTGCTCTGGTCTTGTGAGCAGGTGAAGGCTGTCTTTTTGAGCCGGGGTTCGGAACAGGGCTTTAGTGATGGTATTTAGCTCGGCAAGGCTCACGGCGTTGTCTTCTTGTTCTTTTTTTGCACCGGATTTTGCCAGGTCATCGGCTTTCTCATTTCCCTCTATGCCGCAGTGTGAGGGGATCCACTGAAGCACTGTCCGTAGGCTCTTGATGTTGTTGAGGGCCTTCTTCAATGAGGGTTGACTGTCACTGTTATAGGCTTGCAGCACAGAGAGGGCGTCTGTTAGGAAGACGACATTTGTGTTGTGGTCTGCTCTTGTCGCAATGGTGTGTGCTGCCTGAATGAGAGCGTATACCTCTGCCTTGTAGTTGGTGCAGTAAAGGCCGGTCGGAAGCGTCTCTTCCGTCCGTTCTCCACCGGGGTATTGGATGTGGACCCCAGCTCCTCCACTTTTGACGGCATTTGTGGCTGAGCCGTCCGTATACACCCGGATCCAGGCATCATCAGGGTATCTTTCCTCAAGCGTTGCCAACGTCAGGGCTTTCAAGGCTTGGTCGCTATGTTCACCTTTGTTGTTGATGTGGGGTATTGTTGTTTGGACAGTGACAGTTTCTTCTCTATCTTCCCAAGGTGGGGCGTCGAGGGAAAAGGAGATGGGAATGACCTGGTTAGGGAGGGTTTCTTGGTGCTTCCTGTTCAGTGCTCTGGCCTCCACAGCAAAGCTTGATCTTTTTAGTCTGCCTGATGATAGCGTTTGGAGCCTTTCTTTCATTGGGTGGTTCTCTGAGCATCTGAATTTGTTGGCCTGAAGCATTGCCTTCTGCTCTCTTCTCTTGGCAAGTGGTGGGATGCTAGATGTTTCTTCCATCTTCACTATAGGTGTTGTCTTCATGGCACCTGTGATTAGTCGAAGTGCCTGGTTTTGGACTTTGTCCAGGGTCTGTAGATGCGTCTTCGCAGCTGTCATCCAAGAGTTGGACCCGTACTCGAGGTGTGGTCTTACAGTACCTTGGTAAACTGATTTCAGAATCTTGTCAGTTGCGCCCCATGTAGTTCCTGCCAGTTTCCTTAAGATGTTGAGCTTCCTTCTGGCTTTTCCCTCTGCCTGGTTGATGTGAGGTTTCCAGGTCATTTTCTTGTCAAAGGTGACACCAAGGTACGTCTGTTGGTCTTCGTACTTTAGTGTGGTATTTCCCAGGGTAAGTTTTCCAGGTTTGGCTTTTGTTGACAGTGTGAAAAGAGTGGCGGTTGACTTCTCCCTGTTGATTGTTACGCACCAGCTTTCAGCCCATGCTGCAACACTCTCTAGGGCGATCTGTATTCTGTATGTTGCTGTGGTTGCATACTCCTCGCTGCACCAGAGTACCAGGTCGTCTGCGTAAAGCGCTGCGTGGACACCTCTTGGTAGTTCTGCTACAATGTCGTTGATGAAGAGTATGAACAAAGAGGGGGAGAGGACGCCTCCCTGGGGAACTCCCTGCCTCAGTAACACCTTCTGGCCACAGCGACCATCTACCGACACTCTGGCTCTTCGGTTGTGAAGGTTGGACTTGGTCCACTGGAACATGTTGCCTCTGATGCCACACCATAGGAGTTTTACTAGAAGACCATCCTTCCAGACCTTGTCGAATGCCTTCTGTAGATCAATAAACACTGCCAGGACAGCCTTCTTGGCCTGAAAAGCATCCTCTATGACCTGTGAGAGGTGGGTCGTTTGATCTTCTGTGCTTCTGTACTGTCTGAAGCCAGCTTGCTCTGGGGCAATGATGCTCTGTGTCTCCAGGTAGAGTTGTAGGCGCTGATTCAGATGATGCGCTCCATGGTCTTACAGACACAACTTGTTAAGCTGATGGGACGGTAGCTTTGGGCTTTGCTTTTGTTTTTGCCACGTTTGAGGATTGGAATCATTGTGGCTTCTCTCCAGCACTGCGGTACCTGGCCTTGCTTCCAGCTGAGGTTGTATATATCTAGTAGCTTCTGAAGCGCGGTGTTTCCTAGATGTTGAAGCATTTCGTTTGTGATGTTGTCAGGTCCTGGAGACTTCTTTTTCTTCAACTTCCTGATGGCCTTCTTCATTTCTGCCAGGCTGATGTCAGTATGCATGGCGTCTGGTACCTCATTTTCTCCTGCTGTTCTTTCCTTCTTTTCCTGTCGTATCTCTTTCTGGCGGTGCTGGGGTATGGTGGTATTACTTTCTGCTGCATATGCTGTTGCAAAATTGTTGGCGGCAGCCCTTCCTGTAAGAGTGTTTCCTTCATTTTTCAGGGTGATCTTCTGGCCTTTGGTGCTTTCGTCGTTCAGGGCCTTTGTCAGTTTCCAAAGCTTTGTTGTGTCTTTCTTCATGTTGAGGCTTGCTGTTTTCTCTCTCCAACTTCTTCTTTTGCTCTCCAGCTTGGTTCGCAAGAACTTTGCTTTTCTTTCTTGGAGCTTGATGTTGTTCTCCTGGCTGGGGTTGGTTTCAGCCTCTCTTCTTGCTTCTGTCAGAGCATCATGCGCCTTCTGCAGCTCACTTGTCCAATAAGGGGTGTAGTCTTTTCTTGCGCCATTGGGTATGCACTCCTTGGCTGCCTGGGAAATACTGTTGTTGAAGTCTTTGACTACATTGTTGATGTTCCTATCTGTAACTTCTATGCCCTTTGTCAGCTCGTTGGTGAGTACGCTGAACAAGCCCCACTGGGCCTTTTTGTAGTTCCATCGCGGGTGTTGCGAGTGTTCTGGTGCTTTAGCACGCATGGTAAGGACGACTGGGCGATGATCACTACCTCCGAGCTGTTCCTCTACCTTTCTGCTGATCTTTCTGTGGATGTCATCGGTGCAGAAGGCCAGGTCTGGAGTTGTGGTGGTGTGCCAGCGGCGCGAGTAGAAGGTATGTGTGTCAGTGGGGTCATTTGCAAGGATAAGGTGGTGTTCATCTTGCCAGGCTTCAACTTCTTCTCCTCTGTTGTCCATGTTGCTGTATCCCCAACTCTGGGACCGGCTGTTGAAGTCTCCAGCGATGAGGAAGCCGCTGTCTGGGACCTGGATAGTGTCAAGGGACAGCATCTTGTCATCGGGGCAATAGTAGTTGACGATGTTAAATGTGCTGTCTTGGATAATGACCTTGACTTCTATGTACTCAGCTTCACCTGTAAGTTTCTTGACTTCAGTGGCGTTGATGTTGTTTCTCACCAGTGTCATCACTCCTCCCTTTGCTCTCCCTTTCCGTCCATTTGAAAACACCTGGTAGCCTCTGATCTTGAACGGCTTCCCCTCTTGCAGGTGTGTTTCCTGTAAGCAGCAGATGTTGATACTGTTCTTATGAAGAAAGTGTTCGAGTTCTTCCTTCTTGTTGCTGACCCCTTCTGCATTCCATTGCATGATGTTGATGTCAGGGGTCTCCTTGACCTTGCTTGGTTTTTGGCCAGTTGCTCTCCTTGCTCGTCCCCTGGCTCCACAGGACAAGACGAAGGGACCTCCAGTAGCTGAGGGTGGGCTCCTTTGAGGCACGGAGCCCGGCGCTGCACCTGCCTGGGGGGTCCTCACAGGGCGAGCACCATTTCGATTGGTTTGGTCTCTGCGTGTATTCATGGCGATGGTGTGCGTGGTACTGTGATCCGTTAAAGTGCGCTGTCTCGCTCAGTACCGCCGACTTCAGCACTAGAGGTTTCTGTCGGGGTTACCCCACCCTTAGCTCCTGGTCAGGGACCTTACCTGGGAGCACAGGTAGCAGGGGTTTTAACGCGCCTCTTACCCGCGTGATGAACCCGTATGAGCACATAGGGTATTTACTAGTCAACAGTGCCACCTGTTAACCACCCCGCTCTGATAGGAACACCGCCAGTTGGTCCAGGACAGCTTATTCGTCCGGGCAAGCCCGACTTATATCGCTGCAATCCCTTATATCTAAGGGACACCCCCTATCCGCCACCTGGGGACCCGCCGGGTTGGGGATGGTCGCCCCGCCACCTAATTGGAGATAGCCTGACCCCGGACACAGGTCAGTAATTTTGACATTCACGGCGACGTGTCAAGCCTCTCGATTTGTTGGGAAGATTGGGTAGATTCATTCGAGATCTATGCCGCCCGTCCGTCCGTCCGTCCGGAAAACTTTAACGTTGGATATTTCTTGGACACTATTCAGTCTATCAGTACCAAATTTGGCAAGATGGTGTATGATGACAAGGCCCCCAAAAACATACATAGCATCTTGACCTTGCTTCAAGGTCAAGGTCGCAGAGGCCATAAATGTTGTCTAAAAAACAGCTATTTTTCACATTTTTCACATTTTCTCTGAAGTTTTTGAGATTTAATACCTCACCTATATATGATATATAGGGCAAAGTAAGCCCCATCTTTTGATACCAGTTTGGTTTACTTTACTTCAAGGTCAAGGTCACAGGAGCTCTTCAAAGTTGGATTGTATACATATTTTGAAGTGACCTTGACCCTGAACTATGGAAGATAACTGTTTCAAACTTAAAAATTATGTGGGGCACATGTTATGCTTTCATCATGAGACACATTTGGTCACATATGATCAAGGTCAAGGTCACTTTGACCCTTATGAAATGTGACCAAAATAAGGTAGTGAACCACTAAAAGTGACCATATCTCGTGGTAGAAAGAGCCAATAAGCACCATTGTACTTCCTATGTCTTGAATTAACAGCTTTGTGTTGCATGACCTTGGATGACCTTGACCTTGGGTCAAGGTCACATGTATTTTGGTAGGAAAAATGTGTAAAGCAGTTCTTAGTGTATGATGTCATTGCTAGGTTTAGCTGAAGGTCAAGGTCATGTAAAGGTCAAGGTCAAGCATGTGAGTCGTATGGGCTTTGCCCTTCTTGTTTTATATGGAGCAACTTTTTTTTTGTTAAGATTTATTCAGGAATTCATAGATTTGAGGAAATCTTAGTTTCAAATATTCCTTAGCTGACATCCAAGTACAGTGTAACTCCCTTTTAAGACAACCCCTCCCCCCCCCCCCCCCCCAATTTATGATCTCCTCCTTTAAAAACCTTGTATCAGATTTGTTGGTTCATAACCTCTTTCTTAATTTACCTTCGGACAGTCTTCCTTTTTTACATTTAGTTAACATAGACGGGGAATCGAGACGAGGGTCGTGATGTGTATGTGTGTGTGTGTATACATCGATTCAGAGATAACTACTGAACCGATCTTCATGAAATTTGACATGAGAGTTCCTGGGTATAATATCCCCGGACGTTTGTTTCTTTGGTTTGGATAAATGTCTTTGATGACGTCATATCCAGCTTTTTGTCAAAGCTGAGGCCGCACTGTCAGACCCTAATTTTTAAGTCAGATGGATTGAAATTTTGGTCAAGCAATCTTTGACAAAGGCCGGACTATGGTATTGCATTTCAGCTTGAAGGCTTAAAAATTAATTAATGATTTTGGTTACTGGAAACTTGCATTCTCCCAGTAAGGTCATATATTGTACTACGTTGCAATTGGCCCCTGGAGCAATTTTTTGATTAAGTGCTTTTGTGAACAAGAAACAATTAACAAGTGGCTCTATCCCATCTCCCCCCTTTCCCCTATCCCATCTCCCCCCTTCCCTCGTCGCGATATAACCTTGAATGGTTGAAAACGACGTTAAACACCAAATAAAGAAAGAAAGAAAGAAAGAAAGAATCATTTTGGTCATTAAAAATCTGAAATTTGTAGTTAAAATTATTTTTTTTATAAAACGATCAAAAAAATGTCATTTTGTTGTTCATCATTTTCTGATTCCAAAACATATAAATAAGTCATATTTGGATTACAAACCAGCTCTGAAAATTAAATATATGAAAACTATGATAATAAAATGTCCGGAATCCCTTTAAAAACAATTTCATCTTATTTCTTGTCGGTTCCTGATTCCAAAAACATATATATATGATATATTTGAATTAAAAACAAGCTCAGAAAGTTAAAAAGAACAGATACAGACAAGCGTGCTATCGTGCTCAGCGCAACCACTACCACGCTATTCGGGCTAGTCAATTTCACTGCCTTTGCCACGAGCGGTGGAGTATATATATACGGTCTTGGTGAGAAAAAAATGCAGCGCGTTCAGTTTCATTCTGTGAGTACGACGGCTTGACTAAATGTTGTATTTTCGCCTTACGCGACTTGTTTAAGACCTTTCTTTTCTTTCTTTATTTGGTGTTTAACGTCGTTTTCAACCACGAAGGTTATTTCGCGACGGGGAAAGGGGGGAGATGGGATAGAGCCACTTGTCAATTGTTTCTTGTTCACAAAAGCACTAATCAAAAAATTGCTCCAGGGGCTTGCAACGTAGTACAATATATTACCTTACTGGGAGAATGCAAGTTTCCAGTACAAAGGACTTAACATTTCTTACATACTGCTTGACTAAAATCTTTACAAAAATTGACTATATTCTATACAAGAAACACTTAACAAGGGTTAAAAGAGAAACAGAATCCGCTAGTCGCCTCTTCCGACATGCTGGGGAGCATCGGGTAAATTCTTCCCCCTAACCTGCGGGGGGATGTTTAATCAATCAATCAATCAATGAGTCTTATATCGCGCATATTCCGTGGGTACAGTTCTAGGCGCTCTGCAGTGATGCCGTGTGAGATGAAATTTTATACGGCCAGTAGATTGCAGCCATTTCGGCGCATATTTACCTTTCACGGCCTATTATTCCAAGTCACACGGGTATAGGTAGACAATTATTAACTGTGCCTAAGCAATTTTGCCAGGAAAGACCCTTTTGTCAATCGTGGGATCTTTAACGTGCACACCCAATGTAGTGTACACGGGGGGAGGTTCGGACACCGAAGAGAGTCTGCACACAAAGTTGACTCTGTGAAATAAATTTCCGCCGAACCTGGGATCGAACTCACGCTGACAACGGCCAACTGAATACAAATCCAGCGCGCTACCAACTGAGCTATATCCCCGCCCATTTTGGAGGTCATAAATGGGGAGTTCCATTGTACATGTCACAACATTCCGACAGTTGCTCACAGTTTTGAAACATCACAGATAAATGATTATACAGTAGAACCTGTCTATAACGACCACCAGAGGGACCATGCAACCAAAAGTTGTCTTTATTGACAGGTGGTCGATATAAAAATGTGAACTATACAGAAAAAAGTCATCAGTCCGGAACCCTTTCGGGTGGTCAATGTGGGCAGGTGGTTATCAAGAGGTGGTCACCAGGGCAGGTGGTTGTTATCAAAAGGTGGTCGCCAGGGCAGGTGGTTGTAACATATCAAGAGGTGGTCGCCAGGGCAGGTGGTTGTTATCAAGAGGTGGTCACCAGGGCAGGACTGGTTGTTATCAAGAGGTGGTCAATGTGCGCAGGTGGTTATCAAGAGGTGGTCACCAGGGCAGGTGGTTGTTATCAAGAGGTGGTCGCCAGGGCAGGTGGTTGTTATCAAGAGGTGGTCACCAGGGCAGGACTGGTTGTTATCAAGAGGTGGTCACCAGGGCAGGACTGGTTGTTATCAAGAGGTTGTCACCAGGGCAGGTTGTCGTTAGCAAGAGGAGGTCATCAGGGCAGGTTGTCGTTAGCAAGTGGTGGGCACCAGGGCAGGTTGTTGTTATCAAGAGGTGGTTGCTGGTTGTGACAGATGTTTGTTATCAAGAGGTGGTTGCTGGTTGTGACAGATGTTTGTTATCAAGAGGTGGTTGTTATCAAGAGGTGGTTGTTATCAAGAGGTGATCACCAGGGCAGGTGGTTGTTATCAAGAGGTGATCACCAGAGCAGGTGGTTGTTATCAATAGGTGATCACCAGGGCAGGTGGTTGTTATCAAGAGGTGATCACCAGGGCAGGTGGTTGTTATCAAGAGGTGATCACCAGGGCAGGTGGTTGTTATCAAGAGGTGATCACCAGGGCAGGTGGTTGTTATCAAGAGGTGATCACCAGAGCAGGTGGTTGTTATCAAAAGGTGATCACCAGGGCTGGTGATTGTTATCAAGAGGTGATCACAAGCGCGGGTGGTTGTTATCAAGAGGTGATCACAAGCGCAGGTGGTTGTTATCAAGAGGTGGTACGTGGTCACCAGGGCAGGTGGTTGTTATCAAGAGGTGGTCACCAGGGCAGGTGGTTGTTATCAAGAGGTTCTTTCTTTCTTTATTTGGTGTTTAACGTCGTTTTCAACCACGAAGGTTATATCGCGACGATGGAAAGGAGGGAGATGGGATAGGGGAAAGGGGGAGGAGATGGGATAGAGCCACTTGTTAAGTGTTTCTTGTTCACAAAAGCACTAATCACAAAATTGCTCCAGGGGCTTGCAACGTAGTACAATATATGACCTTACTGTGAGAATGCAAGTTTCCAGTACAAAGGACTAAACATTTCTTACATACTGCTTGACTAAAATCTTTACAAACATTGACTATATTCTATACAAGAACCACTTAACAAGGGTAAAAGGAGAAACAGAATCCGTTAGTCGCCTCATACGACATGCGGGGTGCAGAGAAATAAGGATGTGGAAAAGCAGACTTTTGGTAAGTGAAATAAAGGTGATGGATCCAGTCAGGTAGAAATAAGACAACAAGAAAAGAATTGGAAAACTGCAGGGAATAGTAGGGAGAGTTATCTTGGAAGGAAATATAGGTGAAAGGACTGGTAAGGCAGAAATAAGACAAAAGAAGAGAAGAAACAGAACCGTTAGTCGCCTCTTACAACATGCTGGGTAGCATCGGGTAAATTCTTTCTAGTCCCAACCAATATGGGACTCCCCCTAACCCGCGGGGGGTTATCAAGAGGTGATAACAAGCGCAGGTGGTTGTTATCGTGAGGTGGTCACCAGGGCAGGTGGTTGTTAGCAAGAGGTGGTCACCAGGGCAGGTGGTTGTTAGCAAGAGGTGGTCACCAGGGCAGGTGGTTGTTAGCAAGAGGTGGTCACCAGGGCAGGTGGTTGTTATCACCGGGGCAGGTGGTGGTTATCAAGAGGTGATCACCAGGGCAGGTGGTTGTTATCAAGAGGTGATCACCAGGGCAGGTTGTCGTAATGGGCAGGTGGTCGTTATCAAGAGGTGATCACCAGGGCAGGTGGTTGTTATCAAGAGGTGGTCACCAGGGCAGGTGGTTGTTATCACCAGGGCAGGTGGTTGTTATCAAGAGGAGATCACCAGGGCAGGTGGTCGTTATCAAGAGGTGGTCGCCAGGGCGTATGGTCGTTATCAAGAGGTGGTCGCCAGGACGTATGGTCGTTATCAAGAGGTGGTCGCCAGGGCAGGTGGTTGTTATCAAGAGGTGGTCGCCAGGGCAAGTGGTTGTTATCAAGAGGTGGTCGCCAGGGCAGGTGGTTGCCTTATCAAGAGGTGGTCACCAGGGCAGGTGGTTGTTATCAAGAGGTGATCACCAGGGCAGGTGGTTGTTATCAAGACGTGATCACCAGGGCAGGTGGTTGTTATCAAGAGGTGATCACCAGGGCAGGTGGTTGTTATCAAGAGGTGGTCGCCAGGGCAGGTGGTTGTTATCAAGAGGTGATCACCAGGGCAGGTGGTTGTTATCAAGAGGTGGTTGCTAGGGCAGGTGGTTGTTATCAAGAGGTGGTCACTAGGGCAGGTGGTTGTTATCAAGAGGTGGTCACCAGGGCAGGTGGTTGTTATCAAGAGGTGGTCGCCAGGGCAGGTGGTTGTTATCAAGAGGTGGTCACCGGGGCAGGTGGTTGTTATCAAGAGGTGGTCACCGGGGCAGGTGGTTGTTATCAAGAGGTGATCGCCAGGGCAGGTTCCACTGTATATTGAAATGTAAAAAGGCACTTGCAATTCAATGTCCACCTTAACTAGAAACGTTGTGTATTTTTCATGTTCTTATGTGGAAATACTGGAAAGAAATTGTCAAACAATCAGGCTTTACCCTCTCACTGTTTTTCGTATCAGATTAGGTATGAACATTTTTTGGGTTAAACTCCGAGTTTCTAGTTCCGCGACACGCGACCCTATTTTTTTTCTAAACATAATTCTTAAATAAAAAAATGTTTTAAACTGTCTACAGACATCATGAAAAAGCTACCAGTCTGTGAAATCTAAGGGATACAACTGGCACACGTTATGACGAGTTGTTGTTGTTGTTTTTGTTTTGTTGCCAAAAAGCTATCATTATGTTTCTACATTATAGTTTGACTGCATGGATGGTTGCCATGGTGTTTTATGTCTTGAGATTCATACAAAGTAATGTTTTGCACATGGTATATGTTATTCATACATACATGTTTACGTATATCAATCAATGCTTTAAATCAATACAAGAAATATCATGACTATCATACTCTTTTCTCCATTTACTTACTTGTGTTTTAATTTTTGTGTTATTGCTTGTTGTTTGGTATTGACATTTGCACCAAATGAAAGCGTTGTGGTGAGACACAATTAATTGCCTTATTTTTTTTGGTTTATGATTCTTGAGATTGTTTGTGTGTGTGTGTGTGTGTGTGTGTGTGTGTGTGTGTGTGTGTGTGAGAGAGGTACACAGAGCATGACTTACTTTCTAGCGTTTCAATATTAATAAAAATACAAGTACATATATATTTTTGGATCTAGAAATAAGGAATCACGTACAGTATTTTTGCTTTTGTGAATCTGATTCCAAATTAAAGAAAATGGAAATATAGGCTAAATTAGAATGAAAATTAGTTTCATAACATTTTCTTAAAAGGTACCAAGCTGAAATGCTATTCCACAGTCCGGTCCAAACCAAACACTACTTTGTAAAATAAAAAAAGGAGTCGATTTCAGTTTTTGTGAAACACGAAAATGATGTCCTCAAATAGCACTATCAACAAATGGAAGAAATCGTCACAATCAAATTCACTCAAAAAAGTATACATAAATATCAAATGTAAAAAAACAAAACATTTTGAGGAATGCTTTCACACACACACACACACTCACATTCTCACACACACATAAGGTTGACAAAGGTCCACTTCGCCCTGGTCAAAACTTTCAGTCAATACTTGATTCAATGTAACAAGTAAAGGATCCAAGGACTGATCAAAGCACACACACACTGACACACACTCACGCACGTACACACAGTGACACACACATACACACACTCACACACAGAGTATCGATGGGCAATTCTTGCAATTTCGGTAAAAAGATGAAAATCTTCTCAAATGAAGGCCCATTTGGTGCCCTACTTCCGGCGAAATCGCAAGTACACACACACGTGTTTACGGTTTGTGTGTTTATGTTGTCTTTTTATGCTCTTTAAATTGCAGAGAGAGGTGTGTTCTAGTTTCTACTGAAGGATTTATCAAAATGGTTTTCAAAATGCTGTGAATTGGGAAATTTTTCACCCAAGGTATGTTACTTCGTAATCTGTTTCAAGTGCTGAGCGCTGGTGATGATCGCTTTCAGGGATTGACTTGGGTTGTCACTTGTGTCCACTAGTCCATTGACTGACTAGTGACTCACTCAAGCACGAATCAATCAGTCATTTTGCAAACCAATCAGTCAAGAAAAAAACCTTTCCTTCCACCACGGAACTGCCGCAATTGTGCATTACAGCAGTGAGGAGAAACTTCTGAAAGTTGTTTACAATGTACAAATGATGGGAAAATTCAATTCATTTCTTCATTTTCTTGTTTATTTTGCAATGGTCTTACATGAAGAGGAATAAAAGGTCTGGGTAATCTTGAACTTTAGCGTGTTAAATTCATAGCTCAGAATCCAGTGACTCTTTACTTATTTTTGATACAAGTCCATGTAAGCAAGCCAAAGAACATTTGTCGTGAAATTAATTGACGGATTGAGCTTCATAATTAATTAATTTGGTTGTTCAATCGACGAAAATGGCGTACGTTGTCAACCATGGGACATCATTTACACGAAAGAGTTGTCTCCTTTGTTCGCTCATTCGGATAATTCCTTCTTTGACCCATGTAAACGAAATGCATTTGTACAGTTCATTCCGTAACTTCAAAAGGATCTAAAATTTGGAGACTTAAATGCCTCTGAATTCTGAGCTATGAATTTAACACGCTAAAGTTCAAGATTACCAAGGTCTGAGAACACAATAACCATATTTATTTAAATTAGGTAAGGAAGGGGGAAAAAAAAACCAAGACAGCAGACAAAAATAAGATGAGCTGACTGAATCTGCTGCATGTCTATCGGTCAGTTGACGGATTGAGACCCATGGATGTGAGTCGGTCTTTTCCGAATTTAACCTGGCAAAAGACCGATGAACGACGCCCAAGCCAATCCCTGCGCTTTTAGTTTTACTCGGATTAGGAAGCAGAAAGAGGACCATTAAACTGTAGATGTTGTCGGCGTAAATGAAATGCATCCGTACAGTTCATCTCGTGATTTGAATGGTAACTAAATGACTTGTAATGCTTTCAAGAGAAAGTTCTTTTAAATCAGAGGCTCAGATTTAGATTACAGTATAACTAGTGAAACGTCCGTGCATTTACAACGCTAAGATTCAACACGTGACAACCATGTAACTTATAATAAACTTAAGTGTTGTCAAGTATAACTTATAAGTATATTGTATGATGCTGTTGGGTTATGTGTGTTGTGTGTGTGTGTGTGTGTGAGCGAGAGAGAGTGAGCGAGCGAGAGAGAGAGACAGAGAGAGAATGGGTTTCTGCTTCTTAATCTCAGTTTCTCTGTCACAGTCACTGTCAGTGGTAATGGTAAATTGTTTTTTTATTTTTATTTATTTATTGTTTTTTGCAGGAAGCAGAGAATTCAGATATTCACAGGAGAATAAAAGAACTTCATACCCAAGGCTTTCAGAATGGCAGGAACAGGAGAACGAAAAGGAAGAGTAAAGAAGAGGAAGATTGACAGAGCACCGTGAGTACTGCATAAGTTAAATTTATAAAATAAAAATAAAAACCACTAAATACTAAATAGTTTTGAGACTAGCATTTGGCTTTGCCTTAGCCGCTAGGGTTGGTGTAACTTACACCTTTTTCGTGAAAAGTCTGAGGACAGCTGTCCATAAAAACGCGGTGTAGTTTCCTTGAATTAGGGTGCAGAACATGTTCGCTATAGAACGGAGGCACGTCTGCCCCGGCCATGCCTAAGCTAAACATTGCCAGGTACTGCTCACAGCCCGGCACACTGCACTGTAAACATTCCCCCGATCCCTTCACCTCTCTCGCCACCACCTGCTCTACCCTTGGTCTCATAAAATAAATATATTTTGTCTGTACAACTTACAAGCTGATTTTGAATTAGGGCTTTTTCAGGCAGTGCTGTGCATGATGACATTTGAATGGACGGAGTGCTGTTATTCTAAAATCAAGACTCTAAAAACAAGAATGGTTAAACAGGGAATGTGGTACATGTTGCTTTAACAAAAAAACAACGGGTATGGTAGATGCAACAATGTCAAAAGGATGTGTCAGGGAGCAATATTTTTGCATACATTGTACAAACTTTAGCCCGTGGGAACAACTTTTTGCGAAAGATTGATTTGTTTTCATTGTCAGAGATGTAATATATTAATCAGCAGGTGAATATAATTATATATATTTGTCATCATTTTCACGAGTTTTCATTCACAAGCACCTGGGAAATAAATCTCATGTTCCCCAGGCAATAAATCCCCGGTTACCATAGTAGCAGGAAGCAGGTTATATATATATGCATAATCAAAAGCAAACCCAATAGAAACGCTCCGGGATTCTTCGGCTCTTTTCATTGGTGTTTCCCCAGACCTAAACAGAAGACACGACACTGCTTTGCAAAGTTCCAAAAACGAACTGGCAAACTGGCAAAAGTAAACAAAAAACAAAACTACTTCATGAAAGGTCATACATTCATCAAATTCAAAAACAAATGAAACCTAGCGATATGTTTTGTCTTCTTACAGAGTCATGGAGTGCGTGTATCTGTGTTTTGATACACAGACATTCGGAGAAACACGAACGTCAAGTTCAAGTAAAACGACCCCTGACACACAAATTTTGACCCGTGCACAAGACGTTGTATCGATAAACGAAGCACAAATAAGAAACAATAATAAAAGCAAAGAAAATAGCAACAAGATATAATGCAACCATCTAACAAAGCCGAGCAAGCAGAATGACAGGTCTAATGAAAAACAAAGAGGTAGATCTACTGAGTCGGAAACAAGATCGCGATTCTTTCCTCCGCTGCACGACGCAAATCTTCTGTGACTTTTGACCAAACGTAGCTTCCACATTCGATCACTCAGCTTATAATAATATTTACAACAGAAAGCCGAGGGGGTGGAATACGGAGATGAACCTACAGAACTGTGCATCCTCAAACCTGACATATTCATCCCAACATTTGATGAACTCAAAAACACAGAAAGTTGCTTTCACACGCCAGCTTTGAATGCCAGTGGTTATCAAACCGGGACTCGTGTGGTTATCAGCACGGAACCCGTGTTTTAAAGCATGGCTCCCTTGGTTGATTGTGCACTTATTTTCTCACTACCAAAATGATGACAAAAACGATGATTGGTGGTTTGTTGACAGACCAGCTTTTTTTGTCGGTCCTCGGGGGGGCACATCGACTTTTGTTTTATATTTATTGACCGCGGCCTTCGGCCTTGGTCAATAAATATGAAACAAAAGACGATATGCTCCCCCTCGGACTGACAAAAAAGCTGGTCTGTCAACAACCCATCAAACATCTTATAATGCTGTCTGATACTGATATGATAACGAAGGTTATACATTTTTTTTCATGCAGGATATGCATTCAAGCAAAAGAGGCAAACTATTTTTGCGAAAAAATTCACCGGCTAGTTTTCTAATGCATCTAATAATATGCAATAAATGTGCCTCAGAACGCCATCTCTTGTTAAATGTATGACACTTTGTTAGTAATATATATATCTACGACATTGGCAATGCAAAATATTCACATTTATTTGTATGTTTAGTGTTGTAATTTATTACATTTAAATGTTAGGAAATTTATATTATTTGCAATCATTTTAAAATCAATAATCTAACAATAAGAATGGCTAAAGTAGTGGTACATGTATTTAATAGATAGCAATCTTATTCAAAACAGTCATAGACTGAATTTTTTTTTGCAAGTCCCATGCAGTACTCTCGGCTGACATCACAGCTTATTGCACCCCTAATGTCTTTCCCAGCAGCCTCTTTGAACTTGCTCACTGCTTTCTTGGCAGTACTTCTGTATAATATGTTAACACAATTGAAATGAAGCAGGAGAAGCAACACACGCATGGTGTTAAAAAAAACAAAAAGCAACATGTTCAGCAGCAAGAACCTTTTTAAACGCAAAGTGAGACAGAGAGAGAAAGAGATGGACGGATAGACAGAAGAAGACACTCAGTGGACGGATAGACAGAAGGAGACATAGACAGAGACCTGTCTCATACACAGACAAAGAGGGACTGAAACTCAGTAGTTTTAGATCATTTTTTTTCAGTTCCCTGCCAGACCAACAATTACACATTTATTACCAGCCGAATCTGGTGTTCAAGCTATTGGCTTTATTAATTTTAAGCTTTAGATCTTCCTTTCTGCAAAAATGCTTTATAGCCATTCTTGCTCACTTTTCCCGCATGCTTTCTGTAGCGAAGAACATGGAGCACGTACCTACAGTTTACCTTAAATTTTGTAACCATTAATGTTTAAAATTAAAAAACCAAGAAAGGTAGGTTATTGGAACGTTTGTTATTGACAAAACAATACATTCACAAATATATCGACCCAATGGTCTTTTAAGTGCACAGACAAACAATTAATAGCAAAAACTTATCTGGCTGATTTGTTCTTCCGCCTGCCACGAAGCCGAAGCCGCAAGCAAATGAATGATTAAATGACGAAATGAGTGACGTAGACAGGGAATGACGTTAGCGTCGAGAAAAAAAAAGTAAATAGAACATGAGAGAGAAAGAGAGAGAGAGAGAGACAGAGAGACAGAGAGAGAGAGAGAGAGAGAGAGAGAGAGAGAGAGAGAGAGAGAGAGAGAGAGAGAGAGAGAGAGAGAGAGAGAGAGAGAGAGAGAGAGAGAGAGAGAGAGAGAGAGAGAGAGAGAGAGAGAGAATGTACGTGCGTGGTTGTTAATTAATTAATTTGTTCATTAATGTTTAAACCATGTAGAATTTTTGCAGGAAAACAGATGAAGACGAGAACCAGGAGGGACGGCGAATCTTAGCGCAGTTTAAGAGCGAGGGAGGGGAGGTAACTGGGGCCCCCTTTGATCTCCCTGTTGACATCACTGTCGACAAACTTCAGGCTGTGTGCAACGCTCTGCTGGAGACAGTAAGTTTGTTTGTGCCATCAAAGAAAATCTCATGTGTAAATTAAGACAGATGTACAGATTTTACCAGGCAGTTGAAATTGGGCAGGGGTAGGGGTGTTTTTATGTGTGTATTTGTTGTGGATGTTCTTAGCAGAATTGTGTTGCCGTGCACAAAAAGCACATTGCATTTGCAGAGTGTGATTCTGTAAATCAGTGTAAACATCATGTGGCTGCATATTATTCTTGTGACTGTGTAAAATGCTTATGATATTGATAGTTAATTTTGTAATTTAAACATACTTTCAGTTGTTGACATTAGTGATTATAAGCCATTCAGAATAAATATATCTGAACTTTTACCTACAGGATTTGCAATAAGCAAATGTGTTGTTGGGGGGGAAAATAACCTGCCAATTTTAACTGTAAACAGTGCTGCCAGCACAACTCTTCCTCATTCTTCTGCTTCACCACTTGCAAGTTACATATATGTATAACTTTTTTTGTTGTTATCTAGGATGAGACGACACCATATTCCTTCTTTGTGGATGATGTGGAGATTCGAGAAAGCTTGGACAAGACAGTGACCAAAGAGAAACTGGAAAATGCGGAGAAAGTTCTGGACATCGTGTACCAACCTCAAGCCGTGTTCAGAGTGAGAGCAGTGACTCGTTGCACCAGTACGCTAGAAGCTCACTCTGCCGCTATCGTGACGGTGGCCTTCAGCCCTGATGGCAGGTAAGTCAGAGGGTGAAATTATGGGAGTGCTGTATGCACAAATAGATGCAATGTGAAGCCTCTCTGATGAGTGGACACCTCCCATGAAAGGACAATACATGATTTAACATTCTTTTATCTTTCTATCCATACCAGGTACAAATATAAACACTATTTCATAATACAAATAATCACTTTTGACCTTCTGCTGAAGAGCTGTCTAAACGAGTTATGCCAAAATTCCATGATGATGTCGAAAAGCATCATTGAACATTCCTGAATGACTCTGAGTGATTTTTAATGGTTTGATGGGAAGAATAAGATTTAGTCGAGTTTTGCCAAAATTCCATGATGATGTCGAAAAGCATCATTGAACATTCCTGAATGACTGAGTGATTTGTAATGGTTTGATGGGAAGAATAAGATTTAGTCCATCTAATTTCTACATGGGCTAAGTACATGATGTTGCCTGCATGTTTTAAACATCATTGAGCTGTTGTCTTTTTGTGTGTGCCTTATATAAAAAATACTGATTAAATGCTATTTTCTCGTTTATTCAAATCTTTTAGGTATCTTGCTAGTGGTTCAGGGGACACAACTGTACGATTTTGGGACCTGAACACAGAAACACCTCAGCACACATGTAAAGGTGAGGGTTTGAGTATGATATTGTACTGTCATCGATGTTTTCTGTATGCTTTGTGTGTGTGTGTGTGTGTGTGTGTGTGTGAACTGGCATGCGTGTCTATACGGGTTTGTGCTCTGGCATATGTGTGTCTATCTATGTGTTTGTCCCAGTAGACTTGTTAGTGTCTACATCTGTGTTTGTGTCTCAGCATACATGAATGCAAATATTTACCCGGATGTGAAATTAATACTGTCTTCAGGCACATTCTTTAAGTGACTCTTTCCGTTACCACAAACAAGAAAAGTCGATGGTCACAATCGGGAAATGAAGAAGCTCATGGAAATGTTTTATTTTGTTACAGGTCATAAGAATTACGTGTTGTGTGTGGCCTGGTCTCCGGATGGACGCAAGCTGGCCTCTGGGTCTTACACCAAACAGGACAATGGGGAGGTAAGTGTTTATCCTACAGTAGAACCCCCTTTTAAAACCTCCAAAAATCTGAACAAATTGGGTCTTTGATAGGAGGGAGTCTTAAAATGACCCCCCGCGGGTTAGGGGGAAGAATTTACCCGATGCTCCCCAGCATGTCGTAAGAGGCGACTAACGGATTCTGTTTCTCCTTTTACCTTTGTTAAGTGTTTCTTGTATAGAATATAGTCAATGTTTGTAAAGATTTTAGTCAAGCAGTATGTAAGAAATGTTAAGTCCTTTGAACTGGAAACTTGCATTCTCCCAGTAAGGTAATATATTGTACTACGTTGCAAGCCCCTGGAGCAATTTTTTGATTAGTGCTTTTGTGAACAAGAAACAATTAACAAGTGGCTCTATCCCATCTCCCCCCCTTTCCCCGTCGCGATATAACCTTCGTGGTTGAAAACGACGTTAAGGCCTTAAAAAAAAATAGGTGTGGTTACGGTAACCTGACCTACCCGATTTTTAGGGGCCGACTCTATAACTTTTTATTACATTTGTCAAAAAACACCCACAAAAAACAAGAAAACGAGTGCAGAAAACGCAATGAAAGCGAAAGCGCCTGAGTCGCACACTTATTTCCCTGTCAAGTAGGTTTAATTTGTACACATTAGAAAAAAAAAGTTTAAAAAAAAAAGTGATTGCCTACCTTCCTACCCTATTTTTTTGAGTCACTTGAGAAAAAGTGACTCTATGTAATCGGTCAGTGTTAGTCTGTCCGGCCGGCCGGCCGTAGACACCACCTTAACGTTGGACTTTTCTCGGAAACTATCAAAGCGATCGGGCTCATATTTTGTTTAGTCGTGACCTCCAATGACCTCTACACTTTAACGATGGTTTCGTTGACCTTTGACCTTTTTCAAGGTCACAGGTCAGCGTCAAAGGAAAAATTAGACATTTTATATCTTTTCTCGGAAACTATCAAAGCGATCGGGCTCATATTTTGTTTAGTCGTGACCTCCAATGACCTCTACACTTTAACGATGGTTTCGTTGACCTTTGACCTTTTTCAAGGTCACAGGTCAGCGTCAAAGGAAAAATTAGACATTTTATATCTTTGACAAAGTTCATCGGATGTGATTGAAACTTTGTAGGATTATTCTTTACATCAAAGTATTTACATCTGTAGCCTTTTACGAACGTTATCAGAAAAACAAGGGAGATAACTAGCCTTTTCTGTTCGGCAACACACAACTTAACGTTGGGCTTTTCTCGGAAACTATAAAAGTGACCGGGCTCAAATTTTATGTGAACGTGACTCATTGTGTTGTGAATAGCAATTTCTTCCTGTCCATCTGATGCCTCATATAATATTCAGAACTGCGAAAGTGACTCGATCGAGCGTTTGCTCTTCTTGTTGGGCTATGTTACCGTAACCACACCTATTTTTTTTGTGGCCTAAACACCAAATAAAGAAAGAAAGTCTTAAAATGGGATAAATTTACGGAGGTTATGAAACAGATAATCTGAGAAGACAGGGTCTTGAAAGGGAGGGCGTCTTAAATCGGGGGTCTTAAAAATTGGTACTCCACTGTGACGGGCGCTGTGGCGGGGTGGTAAGACGTTGGCCTCTTAATCGGAAGGTCCAGGGTTCGAATCCCGGCCGCGGTCGCCTGGTGGGTTAAGTGTAGAGATTTTTCCGATCTCCCAGGTCAACTTATGTGCAGACCTGCTAGTGGCTTATCCCCCTTCGTGTGTACACGCAAGCACAAGACCAAGTGCGCACGGAAAAGATCCTGTAATCCATGTCAGAGTTCGGTGGGTTATAGAAACACAAAAATACCCAGCATGCTTCCTCCGAAAGCGGCGTATGGCTGCCTACATGGCGGGGGGAAAACGGTCATGCACGTAAAATTCCATTCGTGCAATAACACATGCATGTGGGAGTTTCTGCCCACGAACGCAGAAGAAGAAGAAGAAGAAGAAGGTACTCCACTGTAAATGCACCAGGCCAAGAGTTTGCAATGATTTTTGTAGACAGGCTTGCTGTGAGTCGAGTGACCCACTGAATTTCTCACATAGGCAGGGGTGGGAATTTTCCGCTGATTTCCGCGGACACAACTTACGAATTCCGCTGGGGTAATCTATTTTTCCGCATCCTATTTCATCACAGTATCTATAACTTGTTGACTGAATGATACGGTGTTACGAAGCGGTTTACTCGTATTTGTGGTAATGTGTATTGTTGTAAATAGAATAGACTATAGCGATGGTCAGACATTGGAAAGGGCTATAGGCTGCATACCGTCGCGTTGACCGCAGTGGAACCTTTGTGTAACTGACAAGGTTTTTCACGTGCAAGTGATGCAGACGACAGCTCACTGGCAATGTCATAGCAAGAACGACTTTGTAAAATCAGTCGCCGTCAAGGAGCCAAGCTCGACTCATGTTTTTCGTAACACTTTAGCAGACGGGCTCCTGTTTTAGGTATCTGACTGAAGAAGGATGAAGACTGACGAACTTTCCCTATCAGCTTACGTGATATCTTCCATTTTCATATTCATGCCAGGCCGGCGACTGTACTAAATGTTGGCTTTACACTCTTTTGAGTGTTTCCAACTGGGGGGTTTTCATCGCCGGAGGCTGAACTGAACCAGTCAACTGCGGCTTGTGGACATGACCATGGCATGGAGAGCTGGCAGGGTTCTACAGTTAGCCGCCGAGACGAACTGGAAGGATCAAGGACTACGTCAAGCAATGGTTGCGGTGTCGTGAGGACTGGTGCACCCTTGTCAGTCGTCTGAAGGACTTACAGCCATACCAACATCTTGAAAGCCGAAAGATGGCAGTAGGGTAACGTACAGTAGAATACCTATTCGTCTTACCTGTTAAGCTGCTTTGTTTGAGCCAAAAGGTGTCTGCGTCTTGGACTGTAGAGTTTCTTGCGGTGTTGTCGGCCTAGAGTACTGGTCGAAGCCCGGAAATGATTTTGTGATGTAAAAAGCTTTGTAAACAATAATAATTAGTCTTGGCAGTGTCAAGATCCATTTAACACCAGGTTTTTGCGTGTGTGAGTGCGTGTGCGCTTGTGCCTTGTAAGCTACTGTAGCGGACAACTATTCAGATTACATTCCAGCCTGTAAACAAATACTAAATTTATAGAGTGGTGTAGAGGCATTTATGATTGTCTAGAAACCGGCCAATAAAGGACCATAACATCTGGCGCAATAAGGGCTATACCACTCCATAACAAATGGCGCCCAATAGTGTTTGTTTGTTTGACCCTTTAACAGTATTGTTTTCTATCTCAAGGCACGTGCGCTTACACGGGTGTGAATGATTGTTTTGTTTGTCCTGTTTATCCAGTAACATTCTCAGATTTGATTTGATTTTTGATTTGATGTGTTGACTGGCATATTCTTGCAAGGCCAAGGTCTTACTCGAGTTTCATTCATGATATTTTTTTTTAAACAGCTTCTGAACATGACCCCTGTATATAATTCTTTTGACTTTTTGGATAATCTCTGATCGAGATTCAGAAAATTTCATCGTTTTTTCAACAATTCATTTTCTTTTGAGGAAAGGGGGTGATGTTACGAAGCGGTTTACTCGTATTTGTGGTAATGTGTATTGTTGTAAATAGAATAGACTATAGCGATGGTCAGACATTGGAAAGGGCTATAGGCTGCATACCGTCGCGTTGACCGCAGTGGAACCTTTGTGTAACTGACAAGGTTTTTCACGTGCAAGTGATGCAGACGACAGCTCACTGGCAATGTCATAGCAAGAACGACTTTGTAAAATCAGTCGCCGTCAAGGAGCCAAGCTCGACTCATGTTTTTCGTAACACTTTAGCAGACGGGCTCCTGTTTTAGGTATCTGACTGAAGAAGGATGAAGACTGACGAACTTTCCCTATCAGCTTACATGATATCTTCCATTTTCATATTCATGCCAGGCCGGCGACTGTACTAAATGTTGGCTTTACACTCTTTTGAGTGTTCCAACTGGGGGGTTTTCATCGCCGGAGGCTGAACTGAACCAGTCAACTGCGGCTTGTGGACATGACCATGGCATGGAGAGCTGGCAGGGTTCTACAGTTAGCCGCCGAGACGAACTGGAAGGATCAAGGACTACGTCAAGCAATGGTTGCGGTGTCGTGAGGACTGGTGCACCCTTGTCAGTCGTCTGAAGGACTTACAGCCATACCAACATCTTGAAAGCCGAAAGATGGCAGTAGGGTAACGTACAGTAGAATACCTATTCGTCTTACCTGTTAAGCTGCTTTGTTTGAGCCAAAAGGTGTCTGCGTCTTGGACTGTAGAGTTTCTTGCGGTGTTGTCGGCCTAGAGTACTGGTCGAAGCCCGGAAATGATTTTGTGATGTAAAAAGCTTTGTAAACAATAATAATTAGTCTTGGCAGTGTCAAGATCCATTTAACACCAGGTTTTTGCGTGTGTGAGTGCGTGTGCGCTTGTGCCTTGTAAGCTACTGTAGCGGACAACTATTCAGATTACATTCCAGCCTGTAAACAAATACTAAATTTATAGAGTGGTGTAGAGGCATTTATGATTGTCTAGAAACCGGCCAATAAAGGACCATAACATCTGGCGCAATAAGGGTTATACCACTCCGTAACATACGGAGAGAAGTGAAGATGGAACAGAACAATGGAGGCTTGAGAGTTACATTGTGCTGACTGAAAAGTCCTGATAACTAATAGTCATTTTGAGCTTCAATGCATTGGGGCGTCACTTGGATCATACTATTGCCAGTACAGTAAAACCTGCATCTAGCGGACCCTTATTTCGGCGGACACCTTAGCATAACGGACAATTCAAGTGAGGACGGATGTATTTTACTCTCAAAAACACCTTAAAAGAGCGAACACCTCAAAGGCGCGGACGCGGACACCCTTTTTTGGTCCCGATTGGGTTCGTTACTTGTCAACAACGGACAAACCCTTGAAGCAGACAGCTTTTAGCAGACGCTGGTCCGCCATCTTGGTTCTGCAAATACAATCTCGCTGGCGATGTGAACGCGCGAGAAGCTTATTTTGTAAGCCAATGACAGCACTTGAAAGAAGTTGATTTTTGTATGGTGCGATGCCGTGAACTCACAAACATTTCGGGTTTCTACTTTCTGTACTGTGATGCATCTTCGTCTCATCCTTCGTCTTCGTCTCATCATGCCAAAACGAAAAATTTTGACTTTAGAAGAGAGAGTCGATGTCATAAAGACCGTTCAAAAAGTTGCTGATGAGCTGAATTGCGGAAAAACTCAAATTTTCAACATAAAAGCTGATCCAACACAAATTCTCAGTCAGTGGGACTCCGGTGCCAGATCGACGGCAAAATGTGTTAAGAGAAGAAAAACAACCTATGATGAGTTGAACGAAGAACTCTTCGAGTGGTTTTCAACAGCTCGATCAAAGAATCTTCCAGTGAATGGCCCATTGCTTCAGATAAGAAACCGATTGCACCTCTCTCTCTCTCTCTCGCTCGCTCGCTCGTTCTCTCTCTCTCTCTCTCTCTCTCTCTCTCTCTCTCTCTCTCTCTCTCTCTCTCTCTCTCTCTCTCTCTCTCTCTCTCTCTCTCTCTCTCTCTCTCTCTCCTTTTCTTTGAATAAAAAAAACAAAAACAAAAACTTGAGGGCTTCAAAACTTTGAGTTTTAATAATCACTGTGGCAAAAAAGAATCAGTGACTGTTGGGTTTTTTTTTTCCAAAAAAAGTTGGCGCATTCATATTCATAAGAAAGGACACCTTGCTACAAAGGACAGTGGCAAGGCTCCCCAAGAGCGTCCTTTGCTCGCAGGTTTTACTGTATTGGATTATGGATACAATGGTTCATTACGTTGGTATGCACCATTACAATGTTACCATTGTTGTGTGAAAGTGTTTTTTGTTTGGTTGTTTTTTTTGGTTTTTTTTTGGGGGGGGGGTGAGGAGAATGTCTTTTTTACCTGATCCAAATGAGTTGAATTTTAGTCTCAGAATGCACCAGATTGCACAGATTTTAATGTACCATTTAAAAAAAATCGGGGGAGCATGCCCCCGAACCCCCCTAGTAAAAAAGGGATTTCCTCGTTTTTCATCACAAGAGAGTCTCACCCCTGCATAGGGAGGGTCTGTAGTTCAATCAGTAGTACGCTGGCTTTGTAACCAGTTTGTCGCTATTGGCCTGGTGTGGAGGCCCAAGTATGATGTGGATGTTTTTTTTATTTCTTTGAGATATTGTTCAGTTCAGACCAATGGTACCACCCTTGTGTGCAAATGAATGGAAAAAGGCTGTGCACTTGTTAAAGTTCCCAAGTTTCCAGTGAAAGTCCAGGGACTTGGAAACACACAGATACCTAGCACGCACACCTTCAAAGATGGCTGCTCATGTGGCAAGGTAAAAGTCAGTGTGGCATGCCAAACTCTCACTATAAGATGACCTTGAAAATACAAATATGAAGCCCAGGAATACAGAAGAAAAAAATAAGATCTTTTAACATGCAGGTCAAGATTGGAAAGGCTGACACATACATTTTGAAAATGGCCTGTTGATATAATGAATAAATCAAGTAAACTGTTTTGTATACATTCTTGCCTAGTGCCTACCATTATGTGTTTTGTTGTTTGCAGGTGATGATTTGGGATCCTGAGACAGGAAAACAAATGGGTCAAACATTGACAGGACACAAAAAATGGGTTACGTCATTGGCATGGAAACCACTACATCTGTGAGTGTGATCAGAAAGTTTTTTTTAACTATTATATGTCATGCGGGGGAAATGAGGTGAAAATGTACTAACCTCCCAAGTAGTGGCATGTTTTGATAGGTCTACATAGAGAAATAGGCCGGGATGACAGAAAACCCGATAGGAGTAGATTAAACTTAACTTCAGAGGAAATGGCTGGGTCATGTTTTGGAAAGGCTAAAATGAGAGGGCGATAGAGAGAGAGGTGAGCCTGTCTATGTGTCTGTGTTCTACGGTGAGAGTAGCACTAAGCAAACATCCCTGTTTTTTTAAGTGGTAATTTTCGGGAGATTAATAATGTTTTAACTCAATTTCACTTGAATTACCGTACTTTCCGGGTGACAAGGCGCTTCGTTATCTAAGACGCACCCCCTTCTTTTTAAAAAAAATTGTAATCCAGTCACCCATTGGACGCAGGGGGCCGATAGGGCGCACCAAAATGACCCAGTTTTTGCCATGAGAGGTGGTTCCCCTGTCATATCTGAGAGAGGAAACACTTCCTGCATCGGGGTCAGTGACCGGTCAGTGACCGACTTTAACTGAGTGAAAATATGTGTGCTCTGTGTGTGCGGCCAGATCAAAGGCATTGTGATAGCTGGGTGGCCTTGTTAAAAGACACGACCTTCTTCCCAGGGGTCAATGACCCAGTTTTTGCCATGAGAGGTGGTTCCCCTGTCATATCTGAGAGAGGAAACACTTCCTGCATCGGGGTCAGTGACTGGTCAGTGACCGAGTTTAACAGAGTGGAAATCTGTGTGTGCGGCCAGATCAAAGGCAGGGCAGTACCTAGTAGCTGAAACATGCATTATCACAAGTTGTTTGACTGGTACTCAAGCGGTCTCTTTGATATTTTTCGTATTTCATACACGGATTAGGCGCTTCGTGTTATACAAGACGCAGGGGTCGAACTCGAGGAAAAAAGTCGCACCTTATGACCCGGAAAGTACGGTATAGTTTAAAATTAGAAACCACAGTTCTTTGTTCTTGCCTTTCATTAAAAGTATTTTTATTTTGCAGAGATCCTGAGTGTAGATACTTGGCCAGTGCTTCAAAGGTACATATTACGACCATTCTTTTATGTGAAAGTGTTGCTGTTTTTCAGTTTCAGACTCTGAAGAATTGTTGCACTTTTTTTTGATTGGATGGTTTTCTTTTTCACCATCAGTGTTCGATTGAAGAAAGAAAAGGGTAAATGTTTGCAGTAGTAAATAAAGATAAGGCAGAAAAACAATCTTATTTTACCCAGAAACATCTTATTTTTCATTTTAATGAAGAAAAACTGTGATGACGTCAGCTTTTCATAAAGGCTTTGCGGCAATAACTTGATAAAGCGTGAGGTGAACCATCTCACTGAGTGAATCTTACACAATAGCTCTTCTTTCAGTATGTGACATCACTTCCTCAGGGTTAATTTTGGACTTTGCCATCTTTGCAGGTTAGAAAATGGAGATGAAGTCAAAAATATGAAGATATCTCTTCTGTTTCATAACATTTCATTATTCGTTTGAAAAAAAAGTGATGTCACATATTTTTGGGTCGTTTTCAGGACACAACAGTAAGAATCTGGGACACATTTCTGGGCAAATATGAGATGATCCTGACGGCGCATTCTGACACGGTGCAGTGTGTGAAGTGGGGTGGGGCTGACCTTCTCTACACCGCCTCCTCTGACAGAACCGTCAAAGTGTGGAGATCAGATGTGAGTGATTGCTGTGTACAGTGGTACCTGTGATGTGTGGCCCCTCCAATGAGAGGACACCTCCCTTAAATGGACACATTCTGAGGTCCCTTTGTCTATTATCTGTACCAAAGTACACCTTTCATGACAGGCCACCTGCAATATAGGGACACTTTTAACTGGTCCCAATGGTGTCCTTTCATCGCAGGTACCACTGTACAAGTTTCTTGTCTTAGGCAACCCTTTGTTCGTTGTGGTAGATGCTACAGGAGAAGAGATATGGAAAGTGTGTGCATTGAATGGACTGGCATTTTTATGCAGTCGGTCCACAGAGCTGTATTACACCAACAATTACACGCTAATATGCTGGAGAAAGTTGGCTGCAGCTAAGCTGTGAGACTTGAACCAGACTCAAAAAAAGAAAACTAGAAAAAGTAAACAAGCAAACAACAACAACAAAAAACAAGTAAAGTTAGTACAGAATAAAACCACATTGACTTTTCTATGGGATTAACCCCTTGACTGCCATAATGCAGGCTTTGCCATCAGCAAAATGGAATACTCTGGCAAGGAAAAACAACCGCTGTATATTGCCCATTGGATTGCTGCAAGATGATTGCCTCCCCTGGATACCATATCCCAGTTTTGATCTAATAGACGATTTTCGAAAATAAATCTGTAAGGACTATGGGCGGTCTGGAGGAGTAGGAGCCCTTGTCACGTTTTCCACAACATCCGGAGCACGCTCAAATCCACCGACGGGCTGTATCCCGCAATTGGGACGAACAAACTAACTGTTCTGTGTGTCAGCGCGCGTACAATATGATACCCTTTTCTTTCGAAAATCCGCTTTCACGAGTTCATATGAGTTGAGAATTTATTGTGAAAAGGATCGCTGGTACGTATCACAACGTGTTTTGATCAATGTTACGTGAGTTTATAAAAACAGACGTGCTTAGTGAACACTTCCAGTGATCAGCAAGCCATCCGTGGCGGTTCGTGGCTTGGATGAATATTTTCAAAAGAAAATGGTATCATAACTAGCGCACGTCGCATAGCATACACATCACAGTCATCGCTTAATTGTCACGATCGCAGGATAGAGCCGATCAGAAATGTTGAACACGTTCTGGATTCTGTGAAAAATGTCACTGCGGTAGTGGGGCTCCTACTGATCAAGATCGAAGAAAATCAAGTTATTCCGAAAAACGTCGATTGTTATACCTTTAATTTTTTTAATTTTTTTATTTAGTCAAGTTTTGACTAAATATTTTAACATCGAGGGGGAATCGAAACGAGGGTCGTGGTGTATGTGCGTGTGTGTGTCTGTGTGTCTGTGTGTGTGTGTGTGTGTGTGTGTGTGTGTAGAGCGATTCAGACTAAACTACTGGACCGATCTTTATGAAATTTGACATGAGAGTTCCTGGGTATGAAATCCCCGAACGTTTTTTTCATTTTTTTGATAAATGTCTTTGATGACGTCATATCCGGCTTTTCGTGAAAGTTGAGGCGGCACTGTCACGCCCTCATTTTTCAACCAAATTGGTTGAAATTTTGGTCAAGTAATCTTCGACGAAGCCCGGACTTCGGTATTGCATTTCAGCTTGGTGGCTTAAAAATTAATTAATGACTTTGGTCATTAAAAATCTGAAAATTGTAAAAAAAAATAAAAATTTATAAAACGATCCAAATTTACGTTTATCTTATTCTCCATCATTTGCTGATTCCAAAAACATATAAATATGTTATATTCGGATTAAAAACAAGCTCTGAAAATTAAATATATAAAAATTATTATCAAAATTAAATTGTCGAAATCAATTTAAAAACACTTTCATCTTATTCCTTGTCGGTTCCTGATTCCAAAAACATATAGATATGATATGTTTGGATTAAAAACACGCTCAGAAAGTTAAAACAAAGAGAGGTACAGAAAAGCGTGCTATCCTTCTTAGCGCAACTACTACCCCGCTCTTCTTGTCAATTTCACTGCCTTTGCCATGAGCGGTGGACTGACGATGCTACGAGTATACGGTCTTGCTCAAAAATGGCATTGCGTTCAGTTTCATTCTGTGAGTTCGACAGCTACTTGACTAAATGTTGTATTTTCGCCTTACGCGACTTGTTTTATTTGATTTCTTTAACTTAATTTTTATGGCTGTCAAGGGGTTAAGAAAAAGACCTTTACAAATGGTTGTTAGATATGGACAACCTGAGATGTGATCATATTGATGCATTTATGCTTTAATCCCGCATGCATGTTATTCCAGAAAGCAAATTGAATGTACCGTATTTTCCGGGTTACAAGGCAAGGCGCACCCCCTTCTTTTTAAACAAAATTGTAATCCAGTCACCCATTGGGCGCAGGGGGTCGATAGGGCGCACCAAAATTAAAAAAGTATACCGGTAACAAACGGTCGAACAAAGGAAGAATACAGAGTGGAAATATGTGTGCTCTGTGTGTGCAGCGAAATCAAAGGCAGGTCCATTGTGATAGCTGGGTTGCCTTGTTTAGACACTGACCTTCTTCCCAGGGGTCAATGACCCAGTTTTTGCTATGAGAGGTGGTTCCCCTGTCATAGATCTGAGAGAGGAAACACTTCCTGCACCGGGGTCAGTGACCGAGTTTAACCTATGGGGCGGTCTCTTTGATGTCTTGAGAGGAAACTTGGCCAGGGTAGTACCTAGTAGCTGAAACATGCATTATCACAAGTTGTTTGACTGGTACTCAGGCGGTCTCTTTGATTTTTTTCGTATTTCATACACGCGCTTCCCGGAAAGTACAAAGTACGGTAGTCAAAATGAGCATGAGATATGGGGAGCTATGGAAAGTATTGATAGACTGGTCGACAGACTGCATGACAGACATATCTAGATAAACAGACAGACCATATCATGGTACGCCTTAAGTTTTTGAGATTCCAAGCACGGAATTATCTGCTTCTCGTACAGTAAGCATTCAAGGCACGCTCATAGGGCAGTTCGGTTTTTGTTTTTTCTCTCTCAATTTTTAGTTTTTTTTATGCTGTGTGTGTGTGTATTGGTTTTGTCCAAAGTGGTATGGGCAAGGTCGTTTTGTAAATCCATATCAAGCCCTGAAAGTCCAAACAATGGTGCACTAGCCTTTGGCTGGTGCTTCTCAAAATTTACTCGCCAGAGAGCAAATTTTACTCGCCAAACCAACCATTTGTTTCACTTAGTTTCAGCAACTTTACTCGCAATTGGTGAGTAGATTAACATTTCTACTCGCCAGTTAAATGTTTCTACAGGCCATGGCGAGTAAAATACTCGCCACTTTCAGGGCTGATATTTCGTATGCGTTAGCTGTACATTTGTTTGTTTGGTCGCATGTCACTTGTGTTTTGTTTGTTTATAATTTTTGCTGTAGTTTTCGTTCTTATTTCCAGTGTCACAATCTTGAAATGTTTGACATGCAGAGACAGCCCACACACATCATTATGCATTTCCACTTCTAATACAATGCCTGTATTGGATGCCTGCATGTGTTTATCTCATTATTATCATGTGATTGCAGGGTGTGTTGTGTCGATCACTGGAGGGTCATGCACACTGGGTGAACACGCTGGCCATCAACACAGATTATGTCATGCGTACTGGTGCCTACGACCCTGCGGAGGCTAAGCTAGTCAAGGCCGAAGTCACAGATTCACGTGAGTGTTGAAAGCATTTGTGTTGTTTATATATATTTGTGTGTGTGTGTGTGTGTGTGTGTGAATTATTGATCTGTTTCTGTCTTTCTTTAATTTCTCCTGTCTTTGATTTTTTGTTTGTTTTGTTCTCTTTGTCTTTACTTTTATCTGTGTTTTAAAATTACCGTACTGAATTTATTTGTGTCTTCGCTCTTAATGTTGCATCCTGTCTTGTCTTTTTGTCATTTGTGTCCTCTCCTTTCTTTCTTTCTTTTTTTTAAATGCCTTGAGTCGCCTTGTGGTGAGATATGTGCGCGTTATAAATTCTCGTATTATTATTATTATTATTATTATTTTATTCTTTGTCAATCAAAGAATGTAGTCTTTCTTTCTTTCTTCGTTCATGGGCTTAGACTCCCACGTTCACTCATGTTTTTAGCACGAGTGGATTTTTACATGTATGACCGTTTTTACCCCGCCATTTAGGCAGCATACGCCGATTTCGGGGGAAAAGAATGTAGTGAGTGAATGGCTTAATTCTTTAGCACCATGCTGTCATATTTGTAAAGAAGGTGCAGGGGCACGCATACACACACATTCACACTTACAATTACATAAATATAATGCTCACAGTCACACACATTCCTGCATATATCACACACATCACACACACATGGAGACAAGCATGTAAACTCACCCAGAAACACCCAGAGGACAATGTTGAAGCAAACTTCCATGCTTTATTTCTTTATTTACAACATAAGGATTTCATTTATGTACATAATTATGTGGATGGTACTTGGACATAACATTTGTAATACACACACACACAGACCAGTAAGCATTTGAAGTAGATAAATTACTCACCAACCTCAGTATTAAACTGAATGTACAAATACCTTTTAAAATACTATCACATTTTTCTCTGGTCAGCTGATTAACAGTAGTAGGAAAGACACTCTCATACACACACACACACACACACACACACACACACACACACACACACACACACACACACACACACACACACACACAAATGCACAGCTCTGTACAGATCCTTCCGATAATATACCGCTATTCTATTCTTTTTAGCATACCTTATGGAATGTTTTACTGATTTTCTAGAACACTCTTTATTCTTAATATCAATCAGTGCTGATGAAAGAAACATCATCAGGGTAAGTTCCAAGGGGCATAATATCACCGTTCATTCCCCATCACAATTATCCTTAAAACTTTTATCAGTAATGTAGATAAAGATAACAGAAGTAATAAGAACAAAACCTGATGATGCGAGTGCTAAAATTAATCATGACCACAATGTTATTTTAATACTCAGGATGATATAAACATATGTACAGTTCAGCTACTAGCCTATCACAGTTGGGCTTGAAGGTTTCATCACATCAGCTGCTTGAAGAAATAATTTTAGAGCAGAATCATGTTACACTTTTGTTCTGTGTGATAATTCAGTTCTTAATAGATATTACAAGTGACAGAGAGAAGACGTAAATATATTGACCTGAATTCTCAGTAAAACAGTATCTTACTGACCCTGTGTCTCTCTTACTGTCTTTATGACAGATACTCATTTAAACACACACACACACACACACACACACACACACACACACACACGCTCACCTTTCCCTCTCTCATGGGTGTATGTGGCAATGCCCAAAGCCAGAGTTCTGACAATTTGATCAGCATTGTGCCAGGAAGCTGTTAGAAGAAGACATGTATTTGGCAAGGAAGAGAAACCAACACATTGTATAGATGGCTCTGGAAGACTTTCAGTCATTTGCACCTGATGTATACCCGTGCTATGATTTTCTCCCTTGTGCACCAGCCACCACCCAACCCCACCCTTGAAACACACCTGTCCCCCGTCACAACACTCAGAGGGGATCGGTCTTTCTTCAGGTGTGGTTGTAGACATTTATTTTCATCTGCACCACACCCCAGCACACCTCTCCCCGATCACCCCACATGTGACAGAATATTGGAATAACCAGCCGGGATTTCCCTTTCAAGGTGTGCTTGTCTGATGCTCTAATCCGCATCCCCACCCCCATTCCCCCCCTCCCCCCCCCTCGCAAATCTCTCCCCCGATCACCCTACATGTGACAGAATGTTGGAACATTCCGTTGGGATCTCCCTCTCCAGGTGAGGCGCCATGCTGCCGGAACTTTCACACCTGCCCCAACCCGTCTTCCACACATTGGTGATATCCTCCATGTCGACGCCGTCGTTGTGGTAGAAGCGGGGTCGTCCCCCCTCTATCAGCATGTGGTGGCCGGCGGTGTTGTTGGTGGCGATGGTGGAGTTGACGCGGTAGTAGTGGATGGTGGGAATGTTGACGTTGTTGCCCACACTGTCTGTGAAGTTCGCAAACTCCTTGCACGTGCCGTTGGATTCTCGAAACTGTGGAGTGAACAGTGAAAGTTGGGGGTAGAAGATGGTTTGATGGATCGGAGGGAGGGGGGGGGGGGGGTGCTCATTTAGTTGCTGAAAACGGCAAACTTATTTAAAGATCTGTGATTTCCACCGAAGAAGGAAGTGAAGACTGTTTAACGTCAGGTTTTGTTTAATATCCTTGACACAAAGGGTCAAAAATCCCAAAAATAAGGCCTTAAATGAATAAGGGCTTATTTCAGGAAATAAGGGCTTCTTTTTTTATGGGCTTATTTTTTTAAGGCCTTGTTTTTTTAAGGCCTTATTTCAGAATAAGGCCTTACGAGAAATAAGGCCTTATTTTTCTAAGGTCATATTGGAAATAAGGCCTTAAAAAAATAAGGCCTTAAAAAAATAAGCCCATAAAAAAAATAAGCCCTTATTTTCTTAAGGCCTTATTTCTTTTAAGGCCTTATTTTTTTCTCCTCTCAGTTGTATGCTGGTACACAGAGAGAGCGACGTTAGAGAGAGGGAGAGAGAGAAGAGACACAGACAAACAGACGGACTGACAGACAGATAGACAGATAGACAGACGAACGAACTGACGGACGGACTGACAGAGAGAGAAAGAGGGAGAGAGAGAGAGGGTGTGTGTGTGTGTGTGTGTGCATGAGTGTGTGTGTGCGTGCGTGCGTGCGTGTGTGTGTGTGTGTGTGTGTGTTTGCAAATGCGTTAGGGTTGGTACAGGTGTACAGGAGAGTCCAGGTGCGACAACCGATTTCAACCAGTGTCATGTTTATCGTTTGGAAATGTTTTCTCTTGTTCCATTCATGATCTCTTTTTTCACGCTCACGCGCATATGTGCGTTCGTGAGTGTGCGCGTGCGTATGAGTGTATGTGTGTGTGTGTTGTCGTCTATATGTGTCATTAAGTTATTGTGTGCTGCTATTAGGGTGAGCAGTAGTGATGCGCAGAAAAATAAGGCCTTATTTTTGTAAGGCCTTATTATTGTAAGGCCTTATTTTTTTAAGGGCTTATTTTTCTTAAGGCCTTATTTTCCTAAGGCCTTATCGAAAATAAGGCCTTATTTTATCAGGGTCTTAAAATAAATAAGGCCTTATTTCTTTACGCCCTCATTTTTAATGACTATAGAGATTTAAGGCCTTATTTTCAAAATAAGGCCTTATTTCTCGAAAATAAGGGCTTATTTCCAAAAATAAGGCCTTATTTTGAAAATAAGGGCTTATTCTTTTAAGGCCTTATTTTGAGGATTTTTGACCCTTTGTGCCAAGGATAGTTTAAGTTATGCTTTAGGTATAGGATGTTTCTCTTTATGAATTGCACATTCTCTGGACCCAAAAAGCAACAACTAACTTAACTAACTATTGCCCATTCTTTGGCCATATCATGAGTAAATGAGTACAAGACACTGGACAAAACGGCATTCTCTATTTAAAGGCTGCCGATCTAATTGCTGCCTTCTCTTAGCCAAACTTGGTGACCTTCATGAATGTCAGTAAAGACACAGGCCATAATGTAACCCGCAGCTCACAACAGACAGGAAAACTTTGTGCATTTCAAAGCTCTCCAGCTCTTAGACATTATACCTTTATGTTGAATCTGATGTCGCCGAAGATGAGTTTAGAGGACAACATTGTGTATTTCAAAGCTATCCAGCTCCCGAACATTACCTTTATGTTGAATTTGATGTCGCCAAAGTTGAGTTCAGAGCAAAACATTGTGCATTTCAAAGCTCTCCAGCACTTAGACATTAAACCTTTAAGTTGAATCTGATGTCGCTGAAGATGAGTTTAGAGGAAAACATTGTGTATTTCAAAGCTCTTTAGCTCGTAGACATTATACCTTGCTGTTGAATCTGATGTTGCCGAAGATGAGTTTATAGGAAAACATTGTGTATTTCAAAGCTCTCCAGCTCGTAGACATTATACCTTGCTGTTGAATCTGATGTCGCTGAAGATGAGTTTAGAGGACAAAATTGTGTATTTCAAAGCTCACTGGCTACTTAGACATTACCTTGCTGTTAAATCCGGGATGTTCCCCCCAGACACGATTTTTGACTCACATGCGAAGCAAAAGTGAGTCTATGTACTCACCCGAGTCGTCCGTCCGTCCGTCCGTCCGTCCGTCCGTCCGTCCGGAAAACTTTAACGTTGGATATTTCTTGGACACTATTCAGTCTATCAGTACCAAATTTGGCAAGATGGTGTATGATGACAAGGCCCCAAAAAACATACATAGCATCTTGACCTTGCTTCAAGGTCAAGGTCGCAGGGGCCATAAATGTTGCCTAAAAAACAGCTATTTTTCACATTTTTCCCATTTTCTCTGAAGTTTTTGAGATTCAATACCTCACCTATATATGATATATAGGGCAAAGTAAGCCCCATCTTTTGATACCAGTTTGGTTTACCTTGCTTCAAGGTCAAGGTCACAGGAGCTCTTCAAAGTTGGATTGTATACATATTTTGAAGTGACCTTGACCCTGAACTATGGAAGATAACTGTTTCAAACTTAAAAATTATGTGGGGCACATGTTATGCTTTCATCATGAGACACATTTGGTCACATATGATCAAGGTCAAGGTCACTTTGACCCTTATGAAATGTGACCGAAATAAGGTAGTGAACCACTAAAAGTGACCATATCTCATGGTAGAAAGAGCCAATAAGCACCATTGTACTTCCTATGTCTTGAATTAACAGCTTTGTGTTGCATGACCTTGGATGACCTTGACCTTGGGTCTTGGGTCAAGGTCACATGTATTTTGGTAGGACAAATGTGTAAAGCATGTGAGTCGTATGGGCTTTGCCCTTCTTGTTAACTTTTTAAAAGAGATCAAGATTTTTTACAAGATTTGAAGTACCAGAAGTGATAGTGATTAATTTTTAGAACCTTCTTTTACAGTGATAGATCTGAATGTAAATAGTCTGAAACGTAAAACTTGCCATGTGAAGTGAAAAAGAAAATAACTGCATCAGTCTCGAATAGCAGCTAGCATCTGCTGAAGGGACATTAAAACCCCAAAACCAACCAACCAACCAACCTTGCTGTTGAATCTGATGTCACCGAAGATGAGTTTGCAGACAACATTGTGTATTTCAAAGCTCTCCAGCTCGTAGACATTATACCTTGCTGTTGAATCTGATGTCGCTGAAGATGAGTTTAGAGGACAACATTGTGAATTTAATTCAAAGCTCACTAGCTACTTAGACATTACCTTGCTGTTGAATCTGATGTCCCCGAAGATGAGTTTGCGGAAAACGTGGTCTGGAGGGGTGAAGGAAAAGGTGATGAAGACGCTGATGGCGCTAGAAGTGAAGAAGGTGGTCCCGCTGCAGGTGGCGTTGCTGACTATGTCTATGTTTCGAGTCGCCCACTCCATCTGATAGCACTCCGATATCCTCCACTTGCCTTGCTTCTTCTTCCCCACCTTGTCTTGCTGTGCATGTGAAACAAATGAGAGTGAAGGTGATTGATACAAAACGGTATCAGTACCAAATACAATAAGGTAAATACAATGGGATCCGCCCCCCTACCCCCCGCGGGTTAGGGGGAAGAATTTACCCAGGCGACTAACGGATTCTGTTTCTCTTCTTACCCTTGTTAAGTGTTTCTTGTATAGAATATAGTCAATTTTTGTAAAGATTTTATTCAAGCAGTATGTAAAAAATGTTAAGTCCTTTGTACTGGAAACTTGCATTCTCCCAGTAAGGTAATACATTGTACTACGTTGCAAGCCCCTGGAGCAAATTTTTGATTTGTGCTTTTGTGAACAAGAAACAATTGACAAGTGGCTCTATCCCATCTCCCCCCTTCCCCTGTCGCGATATAACCTTCATGGTTGAAAACGACGTTTAACACCAAATAAAGAAAGAAAGATCCGCCCCCCCCCTTCTAAGATATTGAGATGTTCTGTTCATAACCACTGTAAATTTACCTCTGTATCAAGACAACCCCCGATTTTAAGACCTTTTTGTTTGTTTGTTTGCTTAACGCCCAGCCGACCACGAAGGGCCATATCAGGGCGGTGCTGCTTTGACATAACGTGCGCCACACACAAGACAGAAGTCGCAGCACAGGCTTCATGTCTTACCCAGTCACATTATTCTGACACCGGACCAACCAGTCCTAGCACTAACCCCATAATGCCAGACGCCAGGCGGAGCAGCCACTAGATTGCCAATTTTAAAGTCTTAGGTATGACTCGGCCCGGGTTCGAACCCACGACCTCCCGATCACGGGGCGAACGCCTTACCGCTAGGCCAACCGTGCCGGATTTTAAGACCTGATTTGCTCAGATTTTTGGAGGTCTTAAGTGTGTGTGTGTGTGTGTGGGGGGGGGGGGGTGTTGCCTGTTGGGTCCTCTGTATACTGATCATGGCTTAAACCCAGATCTTCATTCTTTCATAGGATTTAGGATTTTCTGGTTATAGTTCACATGACTTGTAAACGGATCTTTGACTACACCTGCATCTTCATGCTGTTATTGGATTTTACAATATTCATATAACCTTTGTAAATAATAATTTACCTCTGCTTTAAGACTCACTCCTTTGTTATTGTCCTGGTTTTCTCTGTTTTTGTTAGTAATAAAAAAGTACTGATTGTTGTCTGAAGCCTGAATTTAGTGTGGTCAACGAAGGGTGACACACCTTGGTAAACAGCGCCATTTTGAGGTGGGTGGTGGTCTTCTCGTAGATGTAGTTGTAACTGATGTCCAGGTCTTCCTGGTTGCGGATGTCATTGATGGTCATGAAGCGTACCCAGTTGGCCTCGTACCCCGTCGTTTCATTCGGGGTGGATGCATCAAAGTCCGGGTGGTGAATGAAAACACTCACGTTCTGAAAATAGATAGGAGGGAGTTGACGTCAAACCATGCATGATGGCAGTTTTGGTCTCAGCTTCAGAGGACAAAAAGTCAATTGGACCCGGGATTGAAAATAATGTCCTGTATTTAGTCCGCCTGGTAAGAAAATTGATGCTCAGATGACCCCTACAGGTTAAAACAATGAGACAGACGACAGGCCAGGGGTCAGACCAATGCGGCAGATCAAAAAAGTATTTGTCAATGACTGAAGAACGGGGCCTCAGTAACGATGAGATGTGCTTGTTTTGCAGTTTTTCTTTTTATTGGGTGAGGATTTCAAATAGTTTGGGCCTCTGAATCGTTTTGACGATGGATTTATTATACCGTATGAGATATTGGTAAGCATGTTCATACTGTTGAAACATTAAGGTCACGAGAAACAGTTAAAGCATGTCTAGAACATGTATTACGTTCATAGTGTATCGTTATACATCTCAAAACCTGGTATAATATACAAACAGAAAATAAAACCACACGAGGATAACTGTATTCATCGGGACTATGAATTTGAAAAATAAGGCCAACTCTTTTGAAAATCCATTGTAATTTATAGCCACCCAACCTGACTAAAAATTTAAACAGAAGTTGTATGGATCTTGAGGTTTTTTCCACTCTAAACCCAACCTACGTGAAAGTAGCGCTGATGAGGATAACACTGTATTCATCGGAAATGTAAATTCGAACAACAAGGCCATCAATTTTCGAAGTCCATTGTAATTTATAGCCATCCACACAGACTAGAAATTCAAACAGAAATTTACGAATGTTGCACACTTTGTCTTTTAATTCTAAACCAAACTCACCTGAAAGTAGCGCTGGTCGTTGTACTTGTCCTCAAAGACGGTGGTGGGCACCTGGAAGATGACCTTGCCGTTCATGTCACGCTGGGTCTGCGTGAAGATGAAGACGGTGATGGCGCAGGCAGAGTTGATGAGCAGGCCCAGCATGATGAATACCCTGTAGGCCACGTGCCGCGAGGACTCTTTGGTCTTGAGCCTGGCCTCGCGCAGAGAGGCCTTGTTGCAGTACTTCACCAAGCTGATGACGATGCGTACCATCAGGCCTGAAAGACACGGTGTAACTTGTGACAATTTCTCATTTCCATTATGTATCCCATCTCTGGTAAATTCTGGTCGCTTCCTCCCAATGGAAAGCGAGCAGCAACAGAGTCGCGCTACTCGGTTGCAGGCATGTTTGGCTGTTATCAGCCACCTGCGATCTTTTGGCAAAATGACCAAAGTCTTTCACATGCCATGCACAGTGCGGGGCACACTTAGAAGCTTTAGAGAGCCTGGAAGTCATAGTGTGTCTCCATTCTGATCATCATCGCTCCACGACTATCATTTTGACCTGAGTTCAGGATGAGTGTGTCTCTTCAAAATGGTGATACATGTACATCATACACGTTTGTGGCTTGTTTACTTACTTACTTACTTACTGCCCGTTACGCCGGTTGGCATGACAAAGGACCTCCACTTGGTCACTGGTGGCTTGTTTAGTGGGATCTTGAATACAACAATGAAGAGGAGATGCTGTGTCTAGGAAACATGTTTATTTGGCTCATGTTTTCTCTTTCACTGTTGGTCCCCCCCCCCCCCCCCCTCTCTCTCTCCCACTGCCATCTCTGTCTCCCGTCAAAGAGTTGTTCCATTATTCACTAACAACGGGAGTCACGAGTGGACCCTCATCAGTCTATGAAGTCTGCCTGTCTTTGTTTTCTTTCTTTCGTTGCTTTAATACTCACCACTCTGCCTCAGAAAGGAGCGCAAGGGAAGTCTAATATAGTTTGAAAACATTCAACATCTCTCTCTCTCTCTCTCTCTCTCTCTCTCTCTCTCTCTCTCTCTCTCTCTCTCTTTTCTGCAGTGGAATGTAATGGTTTGATGTCTAAGTTAACAGACGGAGAGTTTATTTCTTTTGTTGGTACTTTCGATTTCATTTGTTTGGTCGAGACACATATGGAACATTTTGAGATGAATGTTTTTACAGGATATTCTGTTTTTTTGCAAATCAGCAACAAAGTTCACAAAACATGGACGTAGATCGGGAGGGATTTTATGTCTTGTTAGGAATGAATTCGTTCCTAAAATTTGTGAAGTGAATGTGCTTTGTGCAAATGTGTATGCTTTTTGAGTCACTTGAGAAAAAGTGACTCTATGTAATCGGTCAGTGTTAGTCTGTCCGGCCGTCCGGCCGGCCGGCCGGCCGTCCGGCCGGCCGTCCGGCCGGCCGGCCGGCCGGCCGGCCGTAGACACCACCTTAACGTTGGACTTTTCTCGGAAACTATCAAAGCGATCGGGCTCATATTTTGTTTAGTCGTGACCTCCAATGACCTCTACACTTTAACGATGGTTTCGTTGACCTTTGACCTTTTTCAAGGTCACAGGTCAGCGTCAAAGGAAAAATTAGACATTTTATATCTTTGACAAAGTTCATCGGATGTGATTGAAACTTTGTAGGATTATTCTTTACATCAAAGTATTTACATCTGTAGCCTTTTACGAACGTTATCAGAAAAACAAGGGAGATAACTAGCCTTTTCTGTTCGGCAACACACAACTTAACGTTGGGCTTTTCTCGGAAACTATAAAAGTGACCGGGCTCAAATTTTATGTGAACGTGACTCCCAGTGACCTCTACACTTTGACGTCTGCTTTGGTGACCTTTGACCTTTTTCAAGGTCACAGGTATGTCTTGAAGGAAAAAAATTGAAATATCATATCTCTGAAACTATTCATCGGATTTGATTCAAACTTTATAGGATTATTCTTTACATCAAATTATTTACATCTGTATTGTGTTGTGAATAGCAATTTCTTCCTGTCCATCTGATGCCTCATATAATATTCAGAACTGCGAAAGTGACTCGATCGAGCGTTTGCTCTTCTTGTGTTATTGATAAGAGCGTGTTTGGCAAGATATCCTGTTTGTGTGTGCTTACGTACCACCAGAAGGATCTCCATATTACACTGTTTTTGATTGTGATAATGGAATAAGCATGCTGGAAGAATGTATAACTGATTGCATGCTAAGTATGAATGATACGTATGTGATTGTCGCGGGTGATTTAAACAGCAGGATCTCCAATGTTTCGCAGACTTTTGTACTTGATGAAAATGTTGTGGATTCGCTTTATAAAAGCCACGTCGTGTGCGACAACAGATGCTCTGAAGACAAGGTTTTAAATAGTTATGGAAAGCGTTTGTTAAATATGTGCACAGCGCTAGATCTGTCTGTTTTGAATGGTGTCATGACAGGTGATGAAGAGGGGCGTTTTACTTACATTCAATCACATATTCTTACCTCAACTCACATAAATGGCATTAACTTCAGTTCATTGCTAAGATATTGAAGTAGTACTCGACCCTGGTAAGGGGGGAAGTAACTCCCTAAGAAAAACAATCCGTAGTCAAGGACGGGAGTCACCTCCCCTACCGGTAACCCGCACATGCGCGGTCCTGCTACCGGCCGTCATTCCACCCACTTCAACACTACTGCACAGACGTGTTGTTGTACTCCGGCATATTTTTTTGCCTTGGCCTTTCGTGGAAGGCCATTTGACCCTGGTCTTTGCGTTGCTATCTTTAGGTAAGATCGTTTCACTATCTCTTCGCTGCGTTCGTTCGAGTTTTTTCGTTCGTTTGAGTATTTTCGCTGTTGTAATTCATCTCCACGTGCGCGTGTTCGATATTGCAAATGGCGGACAAAAACTCAAAAAGCAAGGGCAAACTTGTTTCCCTACTCTCTTCACCGGGAAAAGAGAAGGATAAAGACAAGTCTAAGTCTAAATCAAAGACGCGTGCCTCTGTGTCTTCTTCACAGCCTACTTCTTTAATTCTGGTTACTGACCCGGTGACTAAGAAGACAGAACGGGTGTCGCTCGACTCTACGTCACCGTCACCGGTTTTCCCTACGCGGGAACGTTCTTCTCCTCCTCTCTCGCGCTCGCAGACGCCACGGTCTAGCGAGTCCGTGTCGCGGGAAGAAATTCTGGCTATGTTTGCCACTCTGAAACATGACCTAGTTGCCTTACATTCGGCTGAAAGGCCTGTCGCTCCCCTCCCGCCTGGCGTGGGGGGGGTGGCTTCTCTTTCTCGGCTGCGGCCGTCCGCGACGATCACGTCGGCTGATCTCGGGCCGGATTTTTCTGGTTCGGTTGCGGATTCCCCTGCCTTGTCAGGGGGGTTCGCGGCCTTAGCGCCGCCCGGTTCCAGCGCTTCGGCGTTGGGCGGCGTTTGTGGGAGTCCCCATCTTTTTGGGGGCTCACACTTGCCTGCGGGCCCGGGTTACGCTCTTGCGTCGCCGGGTTCGCAGACGGCTCCTCCCCGGCAGTACACCGTCCATCACGTGGCGGGTGCGCTAGGGAGCGGCGTAGCGCGCCAGCCTGCCCCCCTGGGATCAGTTTCGGCTGTCCCGGCCTCTGGGGGGCAGGCAGCAGCGTCTTGTTTGCCCAGTTCTGGCCTACAAGATTCTGTCGGCGGTCATCGACCTGTAGCTCTTGGTTCGGCTGCCGCCGTTCCTGGTTGGAGTTCGCAGGGGGTAGGCTCCTCTGGTTGCCCCTCGGGGCTTCCGGTCGGGCCTGCCCGCGGATTGTCATCCTCGACTTCCGGTTGTGCTGTGGCAGGCACTTCCGGTGGAGGACAGCGGGCTAGTGGTTCCGGTGGCAGTGTCCCTGCTATCCCGTCCCTGGTTACGCATCGACTTCCGGCCCCGACTTCCGGTTCCGCCGCGGCGGTTCCGGTTGTCGGCGGTGCTGTTGGTGGACAGTTTGCGGCGCTTCCGTCTATTGTTCAACCGACTCTAGCCACTTCCGCTTCCGTGGACGGGTGGGTTTCCGGTTTACCGGACCCTCCTTCTGATGGAGATCAGGAAGGTTTTGGAGAGGAACAGGAAGGGGATGAGGATCGTTCCGAATCCGTTACCCCCTTACGGATTCCCAATAAGCTGGGCCCTACTCTGGAGTTGGCTGCGGAGATAACCTCACGGTACTTCCCTGAGGGTGTCTCCGCCGACTCTACTGTTGTCGCACCCCCTCCTTCTGCTTTGGCAGACTTTGCGGGCGCGGGGGACACGAGGGCGAAGTTCCGTTTCATGGAATCTCCTTCCGTCCCGTTTGTGATGGCTCAGGTGTTGGCGGACGCTAACACACCCTACCCTCTTTTGGCTGCTCATGGGGAAGCCCCCCCTTCTGCCCAGCCTTGGTTAACCTCGGCTCAGGCAGGCGGCGGCCTCCCAGCCAACTCAAGAAGATCGCGGCTGCCTAGCAGGCCACATTCTCTTCTCTCCTCTTTTTCGCTGCCCACAGCTCCACTTCCGGTGACTCCGGAACTGGCTCGCTTGCGGCAGGATGGTTATAGCCGAGATAGGACTTCCGTTTGTACGGAACAGAGTCTACTCGGGCTGGAGGAAAGCGGGCGTTCTTCCCTTGAACTGACCTCTTTAGCGGAAACGCTCATCCGGTCTCTCACGAGAGCCATCGCTTCGTCCATCGAGCCTTTTAGGTTTCGTGACGATGCTATTGAGGCTGATGCTGCCATGCTCCTGGCGGCGCTTGCGAAGGTCACTGACAGTCAGATGACGCTTGCTGCTCGGCTCTACTCTCAGGTGGTATTCTGGAGGCGAGAGGCTTTTCTTAACGGCTCTCGCCTGACGGATAAGGCCACCATAGACTCTTTGAGAGTCTCTCCCTTTTCAGAGGGTGCGTTGCTGGGGTCACGCTCTTTGGATGCCCTTCGGCAGCAAACTGAGGAAACTCGTGACCAACATGTGGTGCAACTGACGGAACTCGCTCTCAAGCAGCACAGCAACAAACCACGGAGTTCTGCGTCAGCGCCAGACAGCTCTTCTGGGCAGCAGTCGTCTCGCGCAGGTAGGGGTGGGTCACGGTCCCGTCCTTACCAGCGTAAACCTTCCTTCGGGAAGCGGGGGTCTGGGCGCACGCCCAACCCCCAATGAGCCACCCCCGATCCAGTCACCCCCCCCAGCCTCTACCCTTTTGGTAGCAGGCGGCCTCTTCCGGGTCCTGCCAGCTTGGCTGTCTCGGACAAGCAGCCTATGGAGCATGGGGGTGATTCGATCGGGGTTCCGCCTTCCTGGGCAGGAAGGCAAAGCCCCTTCGTCCAGGGCGCCGGCCAACTTCCGGTTTCCGGTCAGCCCAGACGCTCAGGAGACTTTACAGGCGGAAATCCTTCTCTTTCTGCGGAAGCAGGCTATAGAGGAGTTTCTCGGCCACCCCTTCTTGGGACTTTACGGCAGAATTTTGGTTGTCCCCGGGGTGTTGCACCAAGGCATGGTGTTCATTTCACGGGAGTGGGCAGTCCGTCCCACTCAACGTCGTTTATACAAACTGCAGGCGCGCCCTTTTCAGGCGGCGCTCAGTTCAGTCTGGAATCCGACGTCACACGGCTGGGACGTCTCAGTTCCGTTTCGGGGTCTGGTTGCAGCAGACCACGCCTCAGTGGATGAACACTCCTTGGCGTCTGTTTCATCACTTTCTCTCCGCTTTCCAGGGCACCCATTTGTTGTTTCTTTATGACAACACGGCGGTCTCTGCTTATTCCAACAAACAGGGCGGGTCCCGATCTCGGCTGTGGTCCAGCCGAGCATGCGAGACTCTTTCGTAGATCCTGATCTCGGCTCGCTATCTGCCCGGCTGCATGAACGTCCTTGCCGACGTCATCAGCCGTTCCTTCCAGATCCTCCACACGGAGTGGACCATCACCCATCAGGCGCTCCTCCTTCTTTGGGCGCAGGCAGAGCGTCCGATGGTCGTCTTTTTCGCCACGAGATTTTCACGTCGCCTCCCGATCGTTGTGTCTGTTTCCGGGCCCGGAAGCTTGGCAGATCGAAGCGATGACGATCGGCTGGGCAGGGCTAGAGGCTTACGCCTTCCCTCCCACTCCACTCATCGGAAGGGTTCAGCCTAAAGCCGTCTTGGAGCGGCTTCATCTCCTTCTCGTGGCATCGCGCTGGCCCAGTCAGCATTAGTTCCCGGACCCCATGCGGCTCACCAGCGGCCCGCCAATCTCGCTCGGCCGCCGGCGAGGGGAGTTTTTCCAGCCCAGAACGGGGACTCTGCACATCGCCCCGAGGGCCTGGATCCTCACGCCTGGAGAGGGTTCGGAGATCACTGGGGTGCTCAGGCGCCTCCGTTTCGCTTTTGGACTTAGGCCAGAAGGCTCACAGGCCACCTCCTCTGTCTACTAGTCACACTGGCTGGCTTGGACCCAATGGTTTGCGGCTAACAATGTTGTCCCGGTCGCCCTGCGATCAATGCAGGTCGCAAACCATCTGGCATGGCTCTCCGCTCGGGGACGCGCCGCGTCCGCTTTGCGCGCTCGCCGCTCAGCCATCTCTGTTACTTTTAAGCAACTTGGACGCTCCATCTCCCTCGGGGGAGTTATCGTGAGTGTGCTAAAGGGCGCGGCCCTCAGTTCTGCAACGGAGAGAACTTCTGTCCCGGCTTGGGGCGTTCCTCTAGTACTCGAATTTCTCCGTTCTAGTGCTTTTGAACCTTTACAAGACGCTAGTCTCTCTGACCTTACGCGCAAAACTCTCATGCTCATACTGCTCGCCTCCGCGCGGAGGGGCAGTGAGATCCACGGCCTCTCAGGCCTAGACCGGGATATCACTTTCGGAAGAGACGGCTCGGTTTCACTGCGTGTCCGTCCCGATTTTCTCGCCAAGAATCAAAAACCTGGTCCACTTTCACCGATCATTTCCATTCGGCCTCTCCGGGACATTTTTTAGCCCCCGGCGATCCGGATTTTTCTAACTGCCCGGTACGCGCGCTTAAGGCTTACTTGTCGCGCACCGCTCCGTTTCGAGCATCAGCTCCGAAGTTGTTGTTTATTTCGATCATTTCAGCCCGAAATAAAGACTTTGCAAAAACCACGCTTTTCAGATGGTCTTCCACACTTATAAGGCATGCTTATCAGTGGTGGCAGACACAAAAAGGGGGGGGGGGCAGTCAGTCCTTCCTCCTCGATCACCTCGTACGCACGAGGCTTGAGCGTGGGCAACTTCCTTAGCTGTCCTCAAGTCTGGAAGGATGTCAGACGTCCTCAAAGCTGCATACTGGACGACTCATGATGTCTTCCTCAGCTACTACCTCCGGGGCATTGCCAGCACTCATCTGGATGGTACCAACTGCCTCCCAGCTATGGTTGCCGCAGGCCAGATACTTCCAAGAGATTAATGTGAGTATCCCACCGCCTTTATGTGCAATCTGCCATTTATGTGAGTTGAGGTAAGAATATGTGATTGAATCGAAAATTTCAAAACTAAATTTTCATTTAATTAATATACTTACTCAACTCACATCGTTTATACCCTCCCATCCATCCCCGCTAACATTATATGTGTTACAGGTGTGTGTTTCCGTGGGGGAATGACGGCCGGTAGCAGGACCGCGCATGTGCGGGTTACCGGTAGGGGAGGTGACTCCCGTCCTTGACTACGGATTGTTTTTCTTAGGGAGTTACTTCCCCCCTTACCAGGGTCGAGTACTACTTCAATATCTTAGCAATGAACTGAAGTTAATGCCATTTATGTGAGTTGAGTAAGTATATTAATTAAATGAAAATTTAGTTTTGAAATTTTCGATTTTGTAATGCGGATGCAGTGTAAATGATTACTTTTTGTTGTCGAACGATTTGTTTGCTCTAGTTTCTGCTGCGAGCACTCTGTCAGTTATGGAGCGTATCGAGTCAGACCATATGCCAGTTGTACTTTTTGCCAAATTTTTGAAAGAAAATGTGTGTCATGATAAGCGTGTAAAAGCAGAAGGTGTGGTTGACAGATTTGTATGGAATGGTGCGAATGCAGAGCTGTTTTCGACGATTATGAACGGAGATGATAGCCAGGACAAGTTGAGTTATGCCATGAGTCTGATTGACGTTAATATTGACTATGCTGTCCATATGTTTTGTGACTGTATTAAGCAGAATGCTCAATGTATGAAGAAGAGAGTGTTTGTGAATGAAAGGAAGAGTATGGGTGACTGGTTTGATGAAGAATGTAGGAAAGCAAGGCAAAATGTTTGGAAGATGTTAGAGATATGTTGTGGCTCAAAGGATGCGGATGATCGTACTGCATTTTGTACAACGAGGCGAGAATAATAAGCACTTGCTGGAAAGGAAGAAAAAGGAACATAATGATGCGATGATACAGTACTTGATTGACTCTGAAAATAATCAACATGATTTTTGGGACGCAATGCGAAAACTGTCTTTTAAAAGAAAAAGTGTTACGAACAATGTGCCTGTTGATGTGTGGTTTCAACATTTTAAAGAGCTGTTTGAAAAAGATGAAAGTAATGTGGAAAGTTTTAATTACGATGAAGGTGAGCAAGACAGTATTTTGAATAATCTGATTTCACAAGAGGAAGTTTTGAATGCATTAAGAAAATTGAAAGATCATACCCCCCGCGGGTTAGGGGGAAGAATTTACCCGATGCTCCCCAGCATGTCGTAAGAGGCGACTGACGGATTCTGTTTCTCCTTTTACCCTTGCGGGTTGAATAATGTCTCAGAATCCTGGGCATGGTTTTCTCAATTTTTCGTTTTTGTTCGTGACCCACATCCCCCTCCTCCCTTACCTCGCCCACTGTTACCTTTGCAATGGTCCGACGGCCTAAGCAATTAACCGTTCGTTCGTTCTCTCTCTTCAACCGGGGATATAGCTCAGTTGGTAGCGCGCTGGATTTGTATTCAGTTGGCTGCTGTCAGCGTGAGTTCGATCCCAGGTTCGGCGGAAATTTATTTCAGAGTCAACTTTGTGTGCAGACTCTCTTCGGTGTCCGAACCCTCCCCCCGTGTACACTACATTGGGTGTGCACGTTAAAGATCCCACGATTGACAAAAGGGTCTTTCCTGGCAAAATTGCTTAGGCACAGTTAATAATTGTCTACCTATACCCGTGTCACTTGGAATAATAGGCCGTGAAAGGTAAATATGCGCCGAAATGGCTGCAATCTACTGGCCGTATAAAATTTCATCTCACACGGCATCACTGCAGAGCGCCTAGAACTGTACCCACGGAATATGCGCGATATAAGCGTCATTGATTGATTCACCCCCCCCCCCCCCCCCCCACTTCCTCCAACTCACCCATCAGCACAATCGAGGCTTTGGAGAGCTGGAAGACACTGATGGGGTCCTCGCGGCACATGGCGATGTAGACGTTGATGGCGATCTGGGGCAGGTCCTCGATCCAGATAGTCACTGCGGACACCAGGTCCGTGTCCAGCCAGGGGTTGTTGCGGAACACCTCCCACCACAGGTTGACCCCCTCGAACACGAACGTGATGGACCTGCAAGATTTGTTAAGATCGTGGTGATGGTTTTTTGAGTCACTTGAGAAAATGTGACTCTATGTAATCGGTCAGTGTTAGTCTGTCGACGGCCGGCCGTAGACACCACCTTAACGTTGGACTTTTCTCGGAAACTATCAAAGCGATCGGGCTCATATTTTGTTTAGTCGTGACCTCCAATGACCTCTACACTTTAACGATGGTTTCGTTGCCCTTTGACCTTTTTCAAGGTCACAGGTCAGCGTCAAAGGAAAAATTAGACATTTTATATCTTTGACAAAGTTCATCGGATGTGATTGAAACTTTGTAGGATTATTCTTTACATCAAAGTATTTACATCTGTAGCCTTTTACGAACGTTATCAGAAAAACAAGGGAGATAACTAGCCTTTTCTGTTCGGCAACACACAACTTAACGTTGGGCTTTTCTCGGAAACTATAAAAGTGACCGGGCTCAAATTTTATGTGAACGTGACTCCCAGTGACCTCTACACTTTGACGTCTGCTTTGGTGACCTTTGACCTTTTTCAAGGTCACAGGTATGTCTTGAATTCTTCAGGTATGCATTGTGTTGTGAATAGCAATTTCTTCCTGTCCATCTGATGCCTCATATAATATTCAGAACTGCGAAAGTGACTCGATCGAGCGTTTGCTCTTCTTGTTTTCTGTGAGGGTCGTGTCAAGTATACTTCGCGAAGATTGCTGCACGGCGCTTTAGCACTGAGGGTTTGATAAACAGAGTGCGCGAAGTCGACTTCACCCCCCGCGGGTTAGGGGGGAAGAATTTACATGATGCTCCCCAGCATGTCGTAAGAGGCGACTAACGGATTCTGTTTCTCTTTTTACCCTTGTTAAGTGTTTCTTGTATAGAATATAGTCAATTTTTGTAAAGATTTTAGTCAAGCAGTATGTAAGAAATGTTAAGTCCTTTGTACTGGAAACTTGCATAATCTCCCAGTAAGGTAATACATTGTACTACGTTGGAAGCCCCTGGAGCAAATGTTTGATTAGTGCTTTTGTGAACAAGAAACAATTAACAAGTGACTCTATCTCATCCCCCCCTTTCCCCGTCGCGATATAACCTTCGTGGTTGAAAACGACGTTAAACACCAAATAAAGAAAGAAAGAAAGTCGACTTCAGACTCAATGTAGGACCATCTTCATCCTGAGTATTTTTTGGGTTGTGGCGGAGATTGGGTTTGAAATCTTCTCAAAAACAAGAAAGGTAGGTTGTTGGAACTTTGAATTTTGGAACGTTGGCAGTCTCTTTGATTTTTGAATTTGAAATCTTCTCGTCAATTTTATTTCTTTGTAAAATCAGGAGGGAGACTGCTAACAAAAACAACAACAACAACAACACACATGAACAGGAAAAGTGAACAGCTCTCTCACGGTGCACAGCTGGAATTGCAGGATGAATTATTTCATATTTCAAGCAACGAGTGGCTTTTTAACAAATGAATCCAAGGAAAAAAAATCCCAATTCTCCACAGCAAACAGTCAAGGTGTTGAGTTTTGGTACGTGTCCAAAGGGAGGGATGGTCTTATCCCATATAAAAGCCTGGCAAGATCTGAGACGGTGAGCCGCACAGTTTTCACGAGAAAGTCTGTGTCTTTAAATGCAAAAAAACCCAAAGACAGAAACTGAATATCACTTACCCAACGATGGAGAAAGCGAGCAGAGCCCATATCGCCGCATCCTCCGGGGGTCCGTAGACCAGCCCTTCCTCCGCCAAGCTGACGTCAACGTAGAGCAGCCAATCGCTGAACAGGTCAGCGATGTCAAGGCCGAGGATGATGAGGAAGAAAATGATGCGACATGGGTAGCTTTTCTGTGGAGTGCAGCTCTTGCAGCACAGGTTGACGTGTGTTGGCAGGTCCGTTTCTGTGGGGCGGCAAAGGTATAAATGAATGAGTGGATGAGTAAAGAAATGAATGGCGAGGAATATGATGCGGCATAGATATCTTTACTGCGGAATGACTATCGTAAAAATAGCCTCCTGCACGTGTAACCGTCTTGCAAATCCGTTTCTGTGAGGAGAAGAATGAATGATTGGACGAGTAAATAAATGAATGGCAAGGAAGAAGATGATGCGACATAGATAACTGAACTGCGGAGTGATTATCGTAAAGACAACCTCCTTGACGTGTAACCATCTTGCAAATCCGTTTCTGTGAGGAAAGGAATGAATAATTGGACGAGTAAAGAAAGGAACGGCAAGGAAGAAGATGATGCGACATAGATAACTGAACTGCGGAGTGATTATCGTAAAGATAGCCTCCTTCCCTCGCAACCATCGTGAAACCCACCATGGTTCTGTCCAGTATTTTACATGAGGTCAGCCCATCCTTTCTTTTGGACGATTATCCAAAATCAACGGCTCTGCTACTTTCTGCGACGCAGAAGACAATTTTAGCAGAATTAATTTCAGTGTCAATCTGCAAAATTAGTTCAGCAAGAAAAAATCCCATTTTACTGAGGAAGCAGCCAGGCTGTGTATTTTTTTTTTAAAGTGTCAAAGTGCGAGCATTCTCTTATTCCATATAAAAAAGAAAACTTAGTCAGATATATGGGGAGGGTTACATTAGATGGTGTTCACAGGAAGGAAGATATCTTTAAAGAGATCTAGCTATTCTAATACTGCAACTTATTACCGTCATCGTCATAAATCCGGCATGGGCAGAAGCAATGTACACAGCAACCCATCATTGGAGGTAGGACACTTTCAAAACACAATGTGACTTTAAGTCTTTGCTTGAAAATGCAGCTGTCGTGCTGTGGCCTTTAAAGTTTATTTTTTGTTCTCAGGCAATATCGGTGTTCTCATATATCGTACACAGCTGATGCCATACCCTTCGATTTTTTTTTTTTAAAGGCACAGGTACTGAGCTGTTGAACGGTTGTACAGTAATCATCTGTTGACATCCGATAACCACATCATCACGCTATCAGCCTAACCGCACATAACACACATTCAAACAAGTTTGCTTCAAGCAAACAGTCCACCTTTTATCTTTGCACACAAACATGTTATCACCTGCACAAATACCCAATTGAACATGGACATAGATTTCCTAGATGAGAATATGTCCGTAACCATAACAGCCTAACCGCATAAACCACACACAAATCAAAACAGTGTGCTTCAAGCAAGTCTACCGATCACCTTTGCACACATATTTGTTATCTCCTGCACAAGTACTCCATTGCACATAACATACATTTCCTGTTTCAGAATAATTATGTCTGTAGCCATTAATTAGCCTAACCGCATAAACCACATTAGGGAAAACTTTGCTTTGAACAAGTGGTCGTCCACTCCTGTTATCTTTTCACACAAAAATGCTATCTTCCGCACAAATACTCCATTGAATATTTGAATTTCCTGGTTCATATTTTATCTGGCTTAGTTCCTGTGTCCTGAGTTAAACGTCATTGCAACCAGTATTACCGAGAGGTAAACCAGACATGCAACAAGTTTTGCTTCGAGCTAAAAGTCCACGGCCTTCGTTGCACACGAAAAGGCTATCTCCCGCGCAAATACTCCAGGATACGTATACATAATAATATAAATGTCCTGGTTCAGATTAAATCCGTCTTACTTGTTTCATAACTCTGCACGTCTTTCAAACCAGCCTTGCTGAGAGATAAACCACATACGCAAAAAGTGTTGCATCAAGCAAGCAATCCACCTATCGTTTTGCAAGAATTATGTACCTTTTGCTGAAATACTATAATATGTACTTGAAAATACATTTTCTGGTTCAATTTTTTCTCATACCGATATCAGCTTAACCGCAGTAACTGCATGTGAGAAAGGTTTGCCTTGAGCAAGTGGTGATCCACGCCTGTCTTTGCATACAAAAAGGCTATCTCCCGCGCAAATACTCCATTGTACTTGTACATAAATTTCCTGTTTCAGATTAAATACGTCCTAGTTTGATAACTCTGCACGGAATTAAACGTCCTTCCAACAAGCCTTGCCCAGAGATAACAATGTTGTGGTCGTTGCTTAGAGTTCGCCAAAGCCCAGTGTCTATTTTCTCCCCTCTGTCACTGTTGATTTTAGCCACTTTGTGGTGTGATCCATGTGTAGATCATTTTGAGTAGAATTTGCCAGGAGAGTTCTCAGCTGTCTTTGATGTTTGCTCAGGCATCGGAGCAAATACTGTAGGGCCAACTAGGTTAGATGTACGGTTTTTCGATCGAAGGAAATCACGGGTATTAGGGGTGTGGTTGCATGTAAATTTGTGCATAATGCAGATGTTATCATTGGGAAGAAAAGGGAAGAGGAGGAGAAGGCGTTGGTTTTGATTGATTGGTTTTGGAAAGCCTCATATGTTTCAAAAGACTAGGTGTTTTTTGTTGGCAAAAAGTTGCTGTGATTAGTTATACTTTACAGACAAATCTTTGACTTGACATTTTTACGGTTGCTTGATTGATATAATGAATTAATTGTTGATTATTTTTCGCGTAATTGATTTAATGATAAAGGGATCGATCCGTCTTGGCAAAAGTTGCAACATGAACACCCCCCCCCCCCCCCCCCCCCCCCCCTCTTCCAACCAAACACTGACTTTCATTGTCCTTTGTTGTAGTATTGGTGAATACCGTATTGTTAAGTGTCACACTTGAGAAAGCATTTCTGTCTGTCTGTCTGTCTGTCTGTCTGTCTGTCTGTCTGTCTCTCTCTCTCTCTCTCTCTCTCTCTCTCTCTCTCTCTCTCTCTCTCTCTCTCTCTCTCTCTCGGGCACTGCCCACATATCTAAGATTACAACTCGTTTTGTTATTTGTCACACTGGCTCGGCTACAGTTTTGTTTACTATCCAAGTGCAGTGTGTGTGTGTGTGTGTGTGTGTGTGTGTGTGTGTGTGTGTGTGTGTGTGTGTGTGTGTGTGTTAACTTCAGTCCCTCCCCCTCCCGTCATAAAAAGGCCTCAGCAGGTATGCCGAATACCTGTGTTTGTAACTGAAAAAAAACCACACCCTGTGTTTTGCTCTTGTCTTGTCAAGGACAGCTTTGAATCAATGGTAACCTAATCTCTTATCTCGAGTTATTCAGGTGTTTTATTTTATTCTTTCTAGAAACATTAGTAGCCTGGCACGTCGCGGCAAAGTCACACAGTCTGCAGTGATTTAAAAAACATGATAGTCGTGTGTTTGCTTTGCATTGAGTTGCACCTGACCCAGTGGTGCAAGCATGAGTGTTGTGTTGACTGACTTTTTTCCTTGTAAGTCCTTCCGCTAACTCGTTCTTGTCTTGTCACTTGGGATGCTTTTGTAGGCGTGACACAGCTACTTGATTTTAGTCATCTTAGCCTCCTCCATTTGTTTTTAAACAAAGAAACATGTCCTGGCGTTTCCGTGCACAATATAACAACATGATGATGATAACGACGATGATGATAACGACGATGATGATGATGATGATGATTATTATTAGAAACAAGAAATTCCTCCGAGGTAGGAAAAACACCCCCGTCCTTACCATTCTCACTGCCACCAACTGAGAAGGTTATTTCCCTTTGACCATTAATATGTCCCTCTATAAGTCCTTGTCGAATCTTAATCCACCAATAACTCCCTAACCGTGTGTTTGACTGGTCCCAATTTTTGTAAGGACCGTCTCAGGAATGTATAGAACCTGTTCACCAAGTTTGGTGACGATCGGTCCGTTCATTCTTGAGATCTATATGCGAACACAAACACACAAACAAACAAACACATCGACCGAATCCTATACACACCCCTATACCGGGGGTGTAAAAATAAACTATAACAAACAAACAACCAAACTAAAAACGTATTGATCGAACTTGCTTGTACTCAAGCTGGCCTTATCTTTGCAGATAAGAACGAAACGAACCTTCATGCTTAACGCTCATAACCTTTTTTTCGTAGACAAAATTGTCTTTTATGATTCTATACATTCATAAGGCATTTGGTTATAGTCCGGTATTCTGCAGATACGGGTTAATCAACCTCTTACCGTCAAATTCTGAATCGTCATAATCATCCGGCGTCTCCACGGTAACCACCCGAATTTTGCCACTGGGTTTTAACGAATCTTTGCCACTGGGTTTCACAGAATCCACCCGAGTATCCCCAGCGGGTATCACATCCACCCGTGTCATTTCGATGTCTTCACTGCGGCCACCCTTTGACTTGTACTGTCCTCCGTTGGTGACCGAACTGCCGTTCGGTCTGTATGTACCCCCTTCCTCCATTGGGTGCAGGCGACGTGTGGTATCTTCGATCACCACAAAACGGTTCAAGATTTACTCAAATTGGAGGAACAAAGCGCGTTTCTCTGTATATTGCGGACTGCACGTTATCTTAAATGTTTTTCATGCTGTGTTTGAGGAACACAGAACAGCGCGCTTTCTGGAGATAACCTTGGCAGGTCGCGCTTGTCCCTATTCGATTTTGCTGAAGTTTGGATTGGCTCTTCTCTGATATCGTCAGTTGTGTGTCAATAACAGGGAGGATTTTGATAAAGTGGGATTTATAGTGGCTTAGCTTGCCTGTTGATTATGTAGGGCACTTTCGCAGGGAGCCAAAAGGACTTGGAAAAGAGCCACAAATCCACTTTCGTAGCGTTATTTCAAACCCAGAGCAGTTTAAAATCTCAGAAAAGACGATGGCAGACTTCTTAGCTTGTTGCAGTTTCCAGTGTACAGTAGCACCTCAGTGGTTGTAAATTTCAGTCTGTCAAGGTTACAGGACTGTTGTTTTGCAGAAAGTTCTTCGCCGATATTTTGAGAAAATGCCACTTTTAGCACAGGTTTTCTATGAAGTCTAGTGACCTGTAGTAAGGTAGTCACCACTGCTTTTACGATTTTCTTGTACGTCCAGTGGACAGCGCTCTGATGAACAGACTCACAGTATTAGCACGGCTTTTCTGATGAATCCAGTGTCTTGCAGCTGTCGATTTTGTTATAGACTGTTCTCGTAAGTCCAGGTTATATTGAGTGTAGCTTTGCTTGGTCAATGGTACTGTTGCGGCGAACCTGTGTCTGCGCAAGAGGTTTGATACACGACAACAGCACTTTCCTTTGTACACCATTGACTGATTTCAAGATTTAGTTACCACAGAAAATTTATCACGCACTCCAAGCACTGCGCCAGAAAAGACCAACGGTTTTTACTGGTGTGTGCGTTATTATTCTCCGGTGGTGCAACCAGAAATGCAAATACGCGTTGAGTCCTAACTAGGTCACCACAGTATTACAAGTGCGAGCCTGCACTGCTGGTCAACAAACAAACCACTTTATCAGCAGCTGCTAATGTTGTGTCCGATTTAGCCTGTGTGTGTCAACGTTATCTGAGCAGGACTGTTTTCACCACACCTTACTTTATAGCCCGATACCCGTTCAACTTCTCTCTCACGTCATTTTGTACAGCTATTTTGCTTCCCTGTCAGCATTGCTGACCTAAGACAGGGGTTACAGTGCGGAGTGCAATGGGATGAATAGAATGAGGATTAGTCATGCACACCTGAGCAGTGTGTGGTGGCAGAGTGAGGTACACCTTGGAAAACCTAAATAAATCCCTGCGCCTTGAATATGTGCGCGATATAAATTGCATAAAATAAAAAATAAAATAAAAATAAATAAATCCCTGCGCTTAGAACTGTACCCACGGAATACCCGCGATATAAGCCTCATATTGATTGATTGATTGACCTTGGAAAACGACTTGAATTTCTTTCTGTGAATCACATATAGCCTCAAAATTTAAAAATTTAAATTAAAAACAATCAAAAAAACACAAACAACATGCAAGTGACAACAAATGAAACAGAGGGATAAGTTACACTATTCGGCGTTGCTGGCGACTTTTTCTACTTTTCGATACGCTAACACAGCGGGCGTTGATTTTTTTATTCCTTGGAACTGTGGGAACATGACATTGTCATGTGTCAGATGAGAGTTGACAGGTTCAGAGCAAAGAGCTTTACAAATCATCGTAAAATCTGTGTTCAGATGCTACGTGGGCTACTTTGGTAATGGTTTCATGTTGCACAAAACACACAAAGGACGGAAGGCTGGGTGCCACAAGTATTCCATAAAGGGAAGGAATTGGGTCTTGTCAGGGTTATGTTAAATTAATGTGAATCATAGAAGGTATATGTTTAGTTTATGTTGTTGTGTATGCATCAGTGCAATTTGCATTTAATTTCATTTCATTGACTCTGAACAATTGCAGAAACTTGTATGGCCATTTTGGCAAATTTGCCAAAGAAAAGTCTTGGCAGTATCCTTGGAATAGCTTTGATGGTGTGGACGTTGTTATCTAAATGAACCAACTGATATTGGACACGTTTAGTTGTCAGATGCGCGACAGACGATTGCAAAGAGTTTGGGCCTACCCTACCAGGAATGTATGTTTAGCACATGGAGCAGGTGAACATGTTAAATTACACACCAAAATCGGGAATCTCCGATGATTCTGGATCATAATGTGTACATAATGATTAGTATAGAGGTGTTATTTAACAGTTAATGCGGTCATATATAAATAGGTTTTTTTCTCGTCAGAATATCTGCTGATGACAGAACATGCCCTACTGACGGTTGTTTTGTTTAGTGGCTGATGTATACTGATGAGATATACTGATGACAATTTTGATTTCAGAATGATGTTTAACTTAAAAAAAAAAGGCGGGAATGGGAGGAGTTAATGGCAAAAGAATTGGGCGTGTGTGTGACAATTTGTTGGTGATATGTATAAGCTTATACTGGTGATAACCTTTTTTTTAATTATTATTCCTGGTCCTTATCATAATGTTTTGTTTTTAATGAAGAGACACTATTATGCCTTTCTTTTTACTGTTTGAAAAACTTGTTTTAATGTTATTTGTTTTTGTTTTGTGTGTGCGAATAAATCTAATTTTAGAAATTTAAGTGATGGTGTTTGACCTCGTAACATTACGTTGAAAAAGATTGGCAAAATAAATCAAGAATTTAATCTTTCTTTCTTTTCTTTATTTGGTGTTTAACGTCGTTTTCAACCACGAAGGTTATATCGCGACAGCAAGAATTTAATACAATTGTAAATAGTCTATGAGGGGCAATAACAAAAGTATTCTGTAACAAGTCGCGTAAGGCGAAAATACAATATTTAGTCAAGTAGCTGTCGAACTCACAGAATGAAACTGAACGCAATGCAACGCAGCAAGACCGTATACTCGTAGCATCGTCAGTCCACCGCTCACGGCATAGGCAGTGAAATTGACAAGAAGAGCGGGGTAGTAGTTGCGCTGGGAAGGATAGCACGCTTTTCTGTACCTCTCTTCGTTTTAACTTTCTGAGCGTGTTTTTAATCTAAACATATCATATCTATATGTTTTTGGAATCAGGAACCGACAAGGAATAAGATGAAAGTGTTTTTAAATTGATTTCGACAATTTAATTTTGATAATAATTTTTATATATTTAATTTTCAGAGCTTGTTTTTAATCCAAATATAACATATTTATATGTTTTTGGAATCAGCAAATGATGGAGAATAAGATGAACGTAAATTTGGATAGTTTTATAAAAAAATTTTTTTTTTACAATTTTCAGATTTTTAATGACCAAAGTCATTAATTACATTTTAAGCCACCAAGCTGAAATGCAATACCGAAGTCCGGGCTTCGTCGAACATTACTTGACCAAAATTTCAACCAATTTGGTTAAAAAATGAGGGCGTGACAGTGCCGCCTCAACTTTCACGAAAAGCCGGATATGACGTCATACATTTATCAAAAAAATGAAAAAAACGTATGGGGATATCATACCCAGGAACTCTCATGTCAAATTTCATAAAGATCGGTCCAGTAGTTTGGTCTGAATCGCTCTACACGCACGCACGCACACACACACACACACACACACATACACCACGACCCTCGTCTCGATTCCCCCCTCTATGTTAAAACATTTAGTCATAACTTGACTAAATGTAAAAAACGAGCTGCACATGGCCAACATAGAATTTTACAAGCAGTGTATTACCACCTAGCGCAATCTCGGTGTATTTACGACTGACACCTACTTGAGCCATTTAGACAATAATCGAAAATAGGTTAGGTTTGTTTGTGTTGTCCTCTGTGTTGATTGAGCGTGTCGTATCATTTATATCGCATGACGACATCTACTGTTATACATGTACTTGTTATTAGTTCAGTTCTGTCTCTGTTCACTTTAGTCTTTACACATAATGTCCGGTCAATGTAAAGGATCGTGTATAAATCTGCATAGATTACCCCGCCCCGCATCCCCTACCCTCAGACCTTCCTCGGTCACTACATTGGGGTGTGCACGTTAAAGATCCCACGATTGACAAAAGGGTCTTTCCTGGCAAAATTGTATAGGCATAGATAAAAAAAAATGTCCACTAAAATACCCGTGTGACTTGGAATAATAGGCCGTGAAAAGTAGGATATGCGCCGAAATGGCTGCGATCTGCTGGTCGATGTGAATGCGTGATGTATTGTGTAAAAAATTCCATCTCACACGGCATAAATAGATCACTGCGCCTTGAGTCCGAGTCTGGAGATACGCGCGCGATATATAAGACTTCATATAACTAGGCTTAAAGCTGAAACGCATTGATTTTGATTCATCAACTAATGTTTGAAAGAAGATGAGCACACTGCACAAACTGAATCCGTCTTTGACAAGCCTTGATATACTCTAATGTGACCTGATGTGCGCGTTTATCCAAAGTGTCCTCTCATAGTCACCCACTCGTGCTCGGGTTGTACGGTGAGTGCCAGGTCTTCTTTTAAACGTTAGAAAAATAGTCATTTGAAATCGGGCCGGGACGGACACGGGTCAACTTAATGTGTAGACCCAGAGACGGAAGCCATGTCCCACCCCCGTGTCACCACAATGGCACGTAAAAGACCTCGGTCATTCTGCCATAAGTGCAGATGGCTGATACCACCTAAACACGCAGGCACTTGTGTATCTCGTCAAAAGGCGTGAGGGCGTAAAACTCGAATCATATAACCCATATCTTGTCCTTAAGAGGCGAAATATTTAGCCTGTAGGACATAAAGCATTCTCTCTTTCCAATAGTCTTCTTCCCTTCTTCTTGTCGATTCGCCTTTTACACTCGGATTTCAGGTCTGGAGATGAAGCTGGTGGTCTTCTGTAGAGCTTCCTCGGGTCCGTACAGCTTCTCTTGTAGGGTCGTCGGCCTGGGGCAAGTCTCGATCACTTCTCATGGGCTGGAGGCCCCTGCAGTCCTGTAGGATGTGGGCGGTATTTTCTTCTTGTCGTTCGCCTTTACACTTGGAGTTCCTCTGGATATGAAGCTGGTGGTCTTCCGTAGAGCCTCCACATGTCCGTACAGCTTCTCTTGTAGGGTCGTTGGCCTGGGCCAAGTCTCACTCCCAGGGGCTGGAGGTTCCTGCAATCCTGTAGGATGTGGGCGGTATCTCGTTCTGTCTCTCCACAGGGGCACATGGGAGAGGGCACGGCACGCAATTTCTTGTGCAGATGTTGATTACAAAATCGATACTTTTCAGCTTTAAACCTTACACAATATATACTGTTTCTTAAAATGTTATTTCTATGTGCAGCGGAGGAACTGTCAAGGAAAGCCAAACAACGATACGATGCCGTTCGGGTAGGTGACCTCATCAAAGCTACTGTTGAGCTTAACAACAACAACAACAACAACAACAACAACAACAACAACAACAACAATAATAATGATATTCATGATAATAATAATGATACTTTTTTTTAAATACGATATTGGCAACAATGTGACTGAAATCCCCATGTAGTTCTCTGCGCTTTCCGATGATTTTATGATTTCTATAGGTAGAAACGATGTTCTGTCTACTTTGTTTGTCAGCCAATTCATTTTTTTCCCCCGACACATTTGGACTTTGGACCATTTCACATTTCAAAACTGAGGAGGCCCGTGTATGTCCTTATATGGGAAACAAACAACTAGAAACTTGAATAGACATGCGGAAAAAAATTATGTGTTGGAAAGTTTCTGTTTTTTTCTCTCGGTGATTAGCGATGTTGGAAAGCTGGTATAGTCTTTGAGATTGAATGTACAGCTTGGATCATCGTGGATGCAAACTCTCAGTTGAAAACGATATGCTGTCTTTGATATTACTAATATCATAATTTATTCCTCTTTTTTTTCAAACAGCAAGGAGCAGAATCCGAACTCTTGGTATCGGGGTCAGATGACGCCAAGCTGTTCCTGTGGCGACCGGAAGTGGACAAGAAGCCAGTCAAGCGGCTGGACGGCCACGCTAGCGGGGGCACCATAGTGGACGTGAAGTTTTCCCCTGACGCTCGCCTCCTGGCCAGTGCCTCCTTTGACCACAGTGTGCGGCTGTGGCATGGCAAGACCGGCGCGTGAGTGACTCTCTTTGATTGCCTTTCTGTCCGTTAATTTTTTTTCTCGATTATTTAGAGAGAGAGAGAGAGAGAGAGAGAGAGAGAGAGAGAGAGAGAGAGAGAGAGAGAGAGAGAGAGAGAGAGAGAGAGAGAGAGAGAAGAGAGAGAGAGATGTCCTCAATTGTTCTCGTATTTCAATGCAAGTGTGTGCGCGTTCGTGCGTGTGTGTTTGTGCTTGCTTGCGCCGCGCCCATTTCTTTCCCATGTATCTACAAAGAATGCGTGACTATTGATAATTCAACTTACGTTCCAATAAGTAATTTTATGTCAAAGTCTGAATGTCTTTGGGCAGAAATAACCTCATTTTTTTTTAAAATATATCGCATACTCGATGCTCGTGGAAACGACGCTATCCACCGTTAAACAAAACACAAACAGTGTACAGATCTTTCTATTGTGACATCACTGCTATTAGTCTGGATCGCAAATACGTGTGAAAACTGCGTACTGGCACGGCCATATTTGGGGAACTGATTTAGTTTTGCCCGCCTACATTACCTTTCTGTTTGGTTTAAACTGTGTTTTTCAACAATTGATTGGTGTAATACATAATGAACATATTTACAACAATATGTAAGCTTAATATAGTTCTGATCGTTTCTGTTTCTGAACTCAATACTTATGGTGTGCACAGGTTCATAGCCACACTACGAGGCCACGTGCAGCGCGTGTTCCAGGTCAGCTGGTCAGCTGATTCGCGACTGCTGTGCTCTGCTGGGGAGGACTCCACGCTCAAAGTGTGGGACGTCCTCAAAGGGAAACTCGGCTTTGACCTGCCTGGACACTCGGATGCGGTCAGTATTCTCTTTTCCTTTTATATTTGTTCTGACCTAAAAATAGGTTTCGCTGTTACTTGGTGCTAGCTAAATCGCCGCTGTTAGGCTACTTTTGAATCTTACCGTAAGCACGTCGTA
>NC_090253.1:21471065-21486065 GCF_037325665.1 Littorina saxatilis | reverse complement strand
GTCAAGCAATCTTTGACGAAGCCCGGACTATGGGATTGCATTTCAGCTCGGAAGCCTTTAGTTTGCTCATTAAAGTTGTCATAAAATCAAATTAAATTTCATATTCTTACCCAACTCACATAGATAGCAATGAACCTCGTTTGGTTGCTAAGGTATTGAAGCGCTCATCCATGGTAACATGGGGAGATAACTCTTAAAAACAAAACTCTATGCCCTGAAGGCATGGTGACACTCATTCCTTTTTCTTCAACCCACGTTGCATGACGTGTTTTGAGGTGCTCCGGTTTTTGAGTCACTTGAGAAAAAGTGACTCTATGTAATCGGTCAGTGTTAGTCTGTCCGGCCGGCCGTCCGGCCGGCCGTCCGTAGACACCACCTTAACGTTGGACTTTTCTCGGAAACTATCAAAGCGATCGGGCTCATATTTTGTTCTTCTTCTTCTTCTTCTTGGCGTTCGCAGAGGTTACACAATCAGTCCAGCACTGGTGATAAATGTTGTCGTTTTCTCCAACTCCTGTCGACTGCCGCGGTATAGTTTGGTCTGCAAGGGAGTTGGTGACGGCCACACTTCTTTTCGTTCCTCATCTAGTAAGGGACATCGCTGTAAGATGTGTTCCGCTGTTTGGTCCTCTTGACCGCAGGCACAGGTTGGTGATGGCGCCAGCTTGAACTTTCGGTTCATGTGAGCATTGAGCCTGTTGTGGCCAGTACGCAGCCTGATGAGGTTGACTTGCTGCTCTCTGGATATTTTGTTTAGTCGTGACCTCCAATGACCTCTACACTTTAACGATGGTTTCGTTGACCTTTGACCTTTTTCAAGGTCACAGGTCAGCGTCAAAGGAAAAATTAGACATTTTATATCTTTTCTCGGAAACTATCAAAGACTATGTAATCGGTCAGTGTTAGTCTGTCCGTCCGGCCGGCCGTCCGTAGACACCACCTTAACGTTGGACTTTTCTCGGAAACTATCAAAGCGATCGGGCTCATATTTTGTTTAGTCGTGACCTCCAATGACCTCTACACTTTAACGATGGTTTCGTTGACCTTTGACCTTTTTCAAGGTCACAGGTCAGCGTCAAAGGAAAAATTAGACATTTTATATCTTTTCTCGGAAACTATCAAAGCGATCGGGCTCATATTTTGTTTAGTCGTGACCTCCAATGACCTCTACACTTTAACGATGGTTTCGTTGACCTTTGACCTTTTTCAAGGTCACAGGTCAGCGTCAAAGGAAAAATTAGACATTTTATATCTTTGACAAAGTTCATCGGATGTGATTGAAACTTTGTAGGATTATTCTTTACATCAAAGTATTTACATCTGTAGCCTTTTACGAACGTTATCAGAAAAACAAGGGAGATAACTAGCCTTTTCTGTTCGGCAACACACAACTTAACGTTGGGCTTTTCTCGGAAACTATAAAAGTGACCGGGCTCAAATTTTATGTGAACGTGACTCATTGTGTTGTGAATAGCAATTTCTTCCTGTCCATCTGATGCCTCATATAATATTCAGAACTGCGAAAGTGACTCGATCGAGCGTTTGCTCTTCTTGTTGGCTCACGTAAGTGTAGCCTATGCGGTGCTAACTTTTGTCTGTCTGTGCGTGTGTGTGTGTGTGTGTGTGATAGAAACTTTAACATTTCCGAGTCTATGGATAAAGCTCGCATAAGAAGATTACGTCTCGGTCAAAAGTGTTTGACGTGTGTGATAGAAACTTTAACATTTGAAGACGTCACATTATGACGTAAGAGGGTTAGACGTCACGCAAAGGAATTACTGAAAGTCTCGGTCATTGTTATTGTGAGCGGGCCGAGACTAGTTGGCAGATCCAGTGTCTCGCTTTCTTGCACAGTTTCACCTATGCTTACTGTGTGTGTGTGTGTGTGTGTATGTGTGACGGAGTGATTGAGTTTGTGTTACTGTTTGTCGATTTCTTACGTGAGCCTTGAAGGCTTCGCCTCTTGTTTCTTAAGCCATCGGCCTATCTCTCAGGGAAGGCCATCGAATATTGGTAACCTATCTACGTCCTTCTTCACTTCTTCAGGAATTGATGAGAGCGTTCCTTTTTTGTATAACTAGAAGATTTCTTAGCGTTTTTGAACGTTTTGCCACTTGTCTTTTGAGCAGTTGTTGGTCATTTTTGATTTTCAACATGGCCGACAAACCTAAAGATAAAGAGAAAACTAGGAGCTCTGCCAAGCAGACTTGCTCACCTGTATCTCAATCGGGCCCCAAAGAGTGGGAGTCTATACTTCAACTACAAAGGATTCTACTCCATTGTTCTGATGGCGCTTGTAGATGCCGACTACAAATTCATTTGGGCAGATATTAGTGGTACTGGATCAGCATCAGATGCGCAGATATACAATTCCTGTGAGCTGAAGGAATTAATGCGTACCCTAGGTTTTCCTGACCCTGAGCCTCTTCCCAACGACAACGATGCCTTCACTCTTTTTAAATTTTTTGTGTATAGGCTACGACTTGTGATCGTCGGCGATACGCTGCATACGTTATGCATACGTTATGCATACGTTAGACTATCGTTGGACATAAGTTGTGAACGCCGGCAACACGTTAAGCATTCGTTGGTATACGTTATCTATAAGTTATCGAAATCTTCTATATACGTTACTATCACGATATGTGTACGTCAAACTCGTTATAAATACGCTATGTATACGCCCAACTCGTTATAAATACGCTATGTATACGCCCAAAATTGAGAAAAAAAACATGGATAGTTCAGCGTACGCCAGCGTTTTAGGGAAAGTTTGATACGTCGGCACACGCTGGCTAATACGTTAAGGTGTGACAGGGCCATAAATGGCGATGTTTTGAGATGGCACTGCTTTACACATAACGTCAACTGCTGCACACTATTCAAGTTTAATGGGGTTTTTTTGTGCGGCTGTGTCAGACTAACCACGGAACAAAGAGAGTGATGAATAATGTGGGGATTCTTGTTGTTGTTGAAATTAGCCGGTATATATATAGGGACCGTAGAGATCTCACACTGCCTTCTCAGTCGCTAGTGATAAAAAAGTAGTTTATCTGTGTTCCCGTTAACTGTGTATGGTTGATTTTGCTATGTTTTGGAAATAGTTTAAATAGTGTGTGTGTGTGTGTGTGTGTGTGTGTGTGTGTGTGTGTGTGTGTGTGTGTGTGTGTGTGTGTGTGTGTGTGTGTGTGTGTGTGTGCTCTCACGCTTTATTCTGTTGTGTTTGGATGTTTTTGTAACTACACACTATTGTTAAAAAAATCTTTATATGTCAGAAAAATGTGGATGAAATGAAGAAAACCGCAACTGTTTATCTACCGCAGATGTAGTTGGTCGAGGTAAAACACGCTTATATTTAGATATGTTTGCCCATGGAAAGAGAGAGAGAGAGAGAGAGAGAGAGAGAGAGAGAGAGAGAGAGAGAGAGAGAGAGAGAGAGAGAGAGAGAGAGAGAGAGAGAGAGAGAGAGAGAGAGAGAGAGAGAGGCAGGCAGGCAGGCAGGCAGAGGTCACAGAGTTCATGACCCGTCTTATCGAAACATCAAAGTGGTCATCCATGCAGATGATTAAATGTCATTCAGGCATCCGATCATACTGCATTACTGCTGTCGCGTTCTCACAACTCCAAATAGATTGAGTATATGGGATGGACTAAGAAAGTCCATTCACCTTCTCTTAAAGGCACGCTCCTTTTCGTCTCGGACTCGCCAGTCTTCTACATCAATCAATCAATCAATATGAGGCTTATATCGCGCGTATTCCGTGGGTACAGTTCTAAGCGCAGGGATTTTTTTAATTTTTTTAAATTTTTATTTTATGCAATTTATATCGCGCACATATTCAAGGCGCAGGGATTTATTTATGCCGTGTGAGATGGAATTTTTTTTACACAATACATCACGCATTCACATCGGCCAGCAGATCGCAGCCATTTCGGCGCATATCCTACTTTTTACGGCCTATTATTCCACTAGTCACACGGGTATTTTGGTGGACATTTTTATCTATGCCTATACAATTTTGCCAGGAAAGACCCTTTTGTCAATCGTGGGATCTTTAACGTGCACACCCCAATGTAGTGTACACGAAGGGACCTCGGTTTTTCGTCTCATCCGAAAGTCTAGCACTTGAACCCACCACCTAGGTTAGGAAAGGGGGGAGAAAATTGCTAACGCCCTGACCCAGGGTCGAACTCGCAACCTCTCGCTTCCGAGCGCAAGTGCGTTACCACTCGGCCACCCAGTCGTTACCACTCGGCCACCCAGTCGTTACCACTCGGCCACCCAGTCTCGGCCACCCAGTCCTACATGGGATATGACCATACCTCTACTTGGTCACGTACCAACAATCAACATCCCGGCTGCTCTTTGGTCACAGTGGGAATTTCTTGATGTATCAATAAGAGTTTGTGTGATATTAATTCATTAAAAAAAAAGTTCACCTCAGCGAGCTTGCAGGGTGTTTGTTTGTTTGTTTGTTTGCTTAACGCCCAGCCGACCACGAAGGGCCATATCAGGGCGGTAGGGTGTTGATTTTTAGTATTTGTCCGGGCACCGAAACTTTTGAGCTTTCTCTTACTTTAGCAGAAACTAGACTTTTGCTTTTTTTTTGCGCTAAAAGTGGGAACTGTGATCTTCCCGGCGGTTGACCGTGAGCCGGCCTTTTAATTCTACAGTAGCGCCGCCCTCACTTGATCTTCGTTATCATGCACAGACAGATAATCCTGCCAGACACCTGTCGCATCGTAATATATAAACACTACAGGCAGGAAGACATGCACGTGACATGCGTCAGTGTCAATCTTTTGGTTTAAAGAAAACTTCATTCTATTTTGATCGTGACATATACAATATCTAGCATTTCAGTTGAGGGTAGTGCTTATTGTAAATCTTTTGGTCGATATCATATGATTGTCCCGCGGTTGTTATACGGAAGAGCAGGTAATATTTTCAATCAGCAGGATGTGCGTGCTAGCTGCCATACGAGAGAGTTGACCTCGGCACCACTCAGCCGCTGGTGTTAATGAGCTCTGGCCATCTGTCGAGTCTTGGCTGCACTTTCCACTGAGAAGTAGGACAAAGCAGGAGCGCGTGACGTACAAGACAGACATACAGATGGACGGACGAACGGACGGACAGACAGACAGACAGAGCGATTTCTATACACCGCCATATCCATATAAAGGCGGCGTAAAAAAGTTACACGGAACATGTATAACGCTTTCCTCCATGCTGCCTGAACCTGAAGTGGAACCGAATCCAAAATGACACAGACACATTTTTCAGTCTGAGCACTAGCTTGTACAGTCGGTGCAAACATAGTTTTCGATGCGAAAGGGGGCGGGTGGGGGTGTCGTCTTTGTATACACCTTTGTGTGTCAGTGCTTGTTAACGGGTTTTGTTGTTTTTGTTTTGTTTCAGTTTGTCCCGTGCCGCTGTGAATGTGTGCATTTTTAGTGTTGACTAATTTTTGTCGCACATAAATTTTGTTTGCGCGTGTCATGAATTATATTTTCTTATGTGTTTCAGATGGCGAGCCTAAACTTCAAAAAGAAAAATGCAGCGAAGGATTCATGAGCAACACGAGATCGCAACCTGTATCAGAGACTATGCCTGTATCAGCGAAATCACCCCTTACACTGGGCTCCCAAGAAACCTCCGGAATACACAGTGTCGACGCTCTAACCAGTGGAAGCTTACGATGTGTTGATTCAAGAACGGCGGATTCAAGTGACAATGGCAAGATTTCTGGTGTAAGTTATGCTAGGAGGCATGTTTTTCGGTTTCTGAAATAAATGAAATTGCTACATCATTTACCCGTCTCACGTTGTTTATGTATTTATTTTGTTATAAATTCCTTCATTTAATGATGTATGTGTTTTTTGGGGGTTTTTTTGTGGGTTTTTTTTTTGACCAATGATGTATGTGTTGATTAATGTTTACTCTCTCGCTCTCCCCCCCCACCCCCCCCCTCTCTCTCTCTCTCTTTCGCATGCACACACGCACACTGACGCGCACGCAAATGGTCAAGCACAGAGTTGTGTATAAAAACTTTTTTTTTATTCATCAAGCATTGCAAACAAAATGGACCCCGTCAAAAATTAAAAACAAAAATAATGAATCGCTAATAACGTTACTTTTATTTTAGCAATGTTTCGGGAAAGATATGTAAAATATGTTCAAACGAACACAATTGCGTGCACACGTGTTGCCATGCATACCTCCTCCTAATCACTAAATTATTGAAAGATTTCCTCATTTTAACTCAGCTTCGGACGTACAGGCCCTGCAACTAAACATGGGTAAACTATGATGACATTATAAAGATGCTCTCTCTCTCTTTTTTTCTCTTTCTCTCTTTCTCTGTCTCTCTCGCGCTCTCTCTGTCTCTCGCGCGCGCTCTCTCTCTCTCTCTCACGCTCTCTGTTTCTCTCGCGCTCTCTCTCTCTCTCTCTCTCTCTCTCTCTCTCTCTCTCTCTCTCTCTCCCTCGCTCTCTCTCTCTCTCTCGTGCTCTCTCTCCCTCGCTCTCTTTCTCTCTCTCTCTGGCACACACACACACACTCACGCACGCACACACGCGTTTACAAAGGCTCACACACACACACACACACACACACACACACACACACACACACACACACACACTCACACACACACACACACACACACACACACACACACACACACACACACACACACACACTCCCTGTTCAATCACTCTTTACATTTTAAGTATTAGAACACTCCACAGGGATCTCCTCGTCAAAATTTGGCGCCAGACTTCCAGAACTTTCACACCCACCAAAACCTGTCTTCCACACTTCACTGATGTCCTCGAGGTGAACTCGGTCGTTGGGATAGAAACGCGGCCTGCCGCCTTCCATCAGGAGATGGTGTGTGTCGTTGCTACTGATCGTGGCGTTGACACGATAGTAGTGGATGGCAGGGGCTCTTGTCAACTCTGTGCACTGACCGTTCTGGACATAAAATTAAGACTAAATCAATTCAAGTATTTAAATCTAACAAAATAAAAACAAACATTTGTTGTCTATTAAACAGAAAACATTCAAATCGAAACAATTTCTTCGACGTACCTAACCTGCCCGTCAACGATTTTAAAACAGATAGTTTATAAACGGATGGATGGAACGCTCAAGTACAGTAAAGTCTGCGGCCAGTTTGTTCTTTCTCCATGACGTGTGTACGTGCGTGTCTCGCCGTTAATTTAAACCAGAGAAACCATTGGTCGGGTTACCGTAACCACACAGTTTTTTTGGTTTTTTTGTTGTTTTTTTTTTTTGGGGGGGGGGGAGGGGGGGATGGGATAAGCACTCTGTTGCAAATTCACGAAGAAAACACAGACATGCACACACGTTACAGTAAAAGAACGATACTCGTAGGTACTGCCCGCCCCCCCTCCCCCCAACCCCAACAAAACGCTTTTTTTCGACAAGTTATCTCAACCATCGATATTCGGGAGGCGGGGGGGGGGGGGGGCTTTACCTTAATGTTGTACTTGATGTCTCCAAAGATGAGTTTCTTGAAGAGCATGCCTGGTGGCGTGAAGGAGAAAGTGATGTAGACGCGTGATGCTGTGCCAGTGAAAAAGCTTGCCCCCTTGCAAGTGGACTCGTCCACTGTAGCAATGGCCTTTGTGGCCACATCCATCTGATAACACTCCGAAAGCTGCCACCCACCATTGTTTTCCTGTGGCTGTTGGAAAAAGTTTATAGAAACATGAGAACATTCAAAAGGCCGATAAGATTAGAATGATTAATAAACGGGAGAAGTACCTTTCTGAGTCGCACCGGACTTACGGATTACCCTCTTTTAGTAGCCAATTATCTCATATATTCCGTTTATAAGGTTTGTAAATTTACCGCAATGTTAGGACAGCTTGTCTTTTAAAACCTCATCTTCACATCTATGACTCGACATCTTGGACACGACATCTTGGACTTCAATGTGAACCAAGTCAAAGTATAACGGTACAACCATGGACTTTTGACACAATCTTCGCGGAATGCTCAGGACAACATAAAAAAGACCGCTTAGGTTTTAGGCTACTGAGCCCACCTTTAAATAGAGGTTTGAGGTGTGTGTTGGTCTTCTCATAGATGCAGCACTCACAGAAGTGTGACTGGACCTACCTTTAGATAGACTGCAAGTCTGAGGTGCGTGTTGGTCTTCTCATAGATGCAGCACTCACAGAAGTGTGACTGGACCTACCTTTAGATAGACTGCAAGTCTGAGGTGCGTGTTGGTCTTCTCATAGATGCAGCACTCACAGAAGTGTGACTGGACCTACCTTTAGATAGACTGCAAGTCTGAGGTGCGTGTTGGTCTTCTCATAGATGCAGCACTCACAGAAGTGTGACTGGACCTACCTTTAGATAGACTGCAAGTCTGAGGTGCGTGTTGGTCTTCTCATAGATGCAGCACTCACAGAAGTGTGACTGGACCTACCTTTAGATAGACTGCAAGTCTGAGGTGCGTGTTGGTCTTCTTATAGATGCAGCACTCACAGAAGTGTGACTGGACCTACCTTTAGATAGACTGCAAGTCTGAGGTGCGTGTTGGTCTTCTCATAGATGCAGCACTCACAGAAGTGTGACTGGACCTACCTTTAGATAGACTGCAAGTTTGAGGTGTGTGTTGGCCTTCTCATACATGCAGCACTCACAGAAGTGTGACTGGACCTACCTTTAGATAGACTGCAAGTTTGAGGTGTGTGTAGGTCTTCTCATAGATGCAGCACTCACAGAAGTGTGACTGGACCTACCTTTAGATAGACTGCAAGTTTGAGGTGAGTGTTGGTCTTCTCATAGATGCAGCACTCACAGAAGTGTGACTGGACCTACCTTTAGATAGACTGCAAGTTTGAGGTGAGTGTTGGTCTTCTCATAGATGCAGCACTCACAGAAGTGTGACTGGACCTACCTTTAGATAGACTGCAAGTCTGAGGTGCGTGTTGGTCTTCTCATAGATGCAGCACTCACAGAAGTGTGACTGGACCTACCTTTAGATAGACTGCAAATCTGAGGTGCGTATTGGTCTTCTCATAGATGCAGCACTCACAGAAGTGTGACTGGACCTACCTTTAGATAGACTGCAAGTCTGAGGTGCGTGTTGGTCTTCTCATAGATGCAGCACTCACAGAAGTGTGACTGGACCTACCTTTAGATAGACTGCAAGTCTGAGGTGCGTGTTGGTCTTCTCATAGATGCAGCACTCACAGAAGTGTGACTGGACCTACCTTCAGATAGACTGCAAGTCTGAGGTGCGTGTTGGTCTTCTCATAGATGCAGCACTCACAGAAGTGTGACTGGACCTACCTTTAGATAGACTGCAAGTCTGAGGTGCGTGTTGGTCTTCTCATAGATGCAGCACTCACAGAAGTGTGACTGGACCTACCTTTAGATAGACTGCAAGTTTGAGGTGAGTGTTGGTCTTCTCATAGATGCAGCACTCACAGAAGTGTGACTGGACCTACTTTTAGATAGACTGCAAGTTTGAGGTGTGTGTTGGTCTTCTCATAGATGCAGCACTCACAGAAATGTGACTGGACCTACCTTTAGATAGACTGCAAGTCTGAGGTGCGTGTTGGTCTTCTCATAGATGCAGCACTCACAGAAGTGTGACTGGACCTACCTTTAGATAGACTGCAAGTCTGAGGTGCGTGTTGGTCTTCTCATAGATGCAGCACTCACAGAAGTGTGACTGGACCTACCTTTAGATAGACTGCAAGTCTGAGGTGCGTGTTGGTCTTCTCATAGATGCAGCACTCACAGAAGTGTGACTGGACCTACCTTTAGATAGACTGCAAGTTTGAGGTGCGTGTTGGTCTTCTCATAGATGCAGCACTCACAGAAGTGTGACTGGACCTACCTTTAGATAGACTGCAAGTCTGAGGTGCGTGTTGGTCTTCTCATAGATGCAGCACTCGCAGAAGTGTGACTGGACCTACCTTTAGATAGACTGCAAGTCTGAAGTGCGTGTCGGTCTTCTCATAGATGCAGCACTCGCAGAAGTGTGACTGGACCTACCTTTAGATAGACTGCAAGTCTGAGGTGTGTGTTGGTCTTCTCGTAGATGTAGTTCATGTCCACGTCTGTGTCCCTGCCACGGATGTCATTGATGTCCATGAGACGGACCCAGTTGGCCGTGTTCCCTGTCGCTTGGGTGGGTGAGGAGGTATCGAACTCGGGGTGGTTAATGAACGCGCTGACATTCTGAAATGGAAGGAAGATACACATGCACTATAAGACATTACAGATCTACAGGTGTATAATTTCAAAACAATTAAAGGTAGGCTGGTTTAAATGAAAACGAGGTTAAGCACATTGGTTTGTCTATGTTTGACTCGTAAAATAACTGAATTTGTAACAATATTAAATGTCTACCAAAACTATTGACACAAAAACGTAAGAAAGAACAAAACACACACACACACACACACACACACACACACACACACACACACACACACACACACACACACACACACACACACACACACAATAGAACACAGCAACTCTGGTATTGCGATCAAAAGTGTACCTTTTTGTACCTGAAAGCATCTTCTGTATGGGACGCACCTGAAAGTACTTCTCGTCATCGTACTTATCCTCAAATAGAGCTGTGGGTTCACGGACTTTGATGCCACCGTCTGTGTCCTGATGACCCTGGGTAAAGATGAAGACAGCGATGGCACAACCTGAGTTGACGAGCAGGCCCGCGATGATGAAAAACCAGCAGACCCGTCTTTTCTTGCACTCCGTCATTCCCGAACTGCCCTTGCATTTGACTGCTTTCTGCTGGCATCGGACAAAGCTGACGATGATGCGAATCACTAGACCTGCAATTCACACAGCCGTGTTGTGAAAACGTTGACCAGGAACAGTTCAACAAGAACACGAACACGAATCGAATTCGCCATATAGCGAAACAGCCTTTAGTAATTGGTAATTTAGTAAATGATGACATGTACATTCTGGCAGAACATGTAACAGATATTATTTCTTTAGGGAACGCTCCAGCTCTAAAGCTTTACTAATAAGATAAGCTCTGGGAAGAGCAGTAGCTGTCATCAATCGAAAAGCTTTGGCAGAATCTATAGCAGTCACTATGGGAAAGTGAGTGTGTCATTATTAGAAGAAAAAAAACCTATTAGAGTCTGCAGCTGCCATTATCAGAAAACAACCTCTGTTAGAGTCTGAAGCTATATCATTATCAGGAAAGCTCTGTTAGAGTATATAGCTGCCAGTATCCGAAAATATTTGGTAGAAACGACTGTGGCTACACGACGTCAAGATGTCTTCTATTCAAGTCCCTCCTATCAAAGTGCTAAGTGCACGATGACTTTCAGGGTCTCTTTTATACTTTAAAAAAAAAAGGGAATAGCGAATAGCTGGCCAAACAGACCATTTTCAGCAAAATAAAAAGTAGCAACATTTTGGGGACTGCTTGTATGCTGCAGAACAACAAAAACCAGAAAGGCCACACTTACGAAAGAGTACGATAGAAGCCAGAAAGGCCACGCTTACGAAAGAGTACGATAGAAGCCAGAAAGGACACACTTACCAAAGAGTACGATAGAAGCCAGAAAGGACACACTTACCAAAGAGTACGATAAAAGCCAGAAAGGACACACTTACCAAAGAGTACGATAGAAGCCAGAAAGGACACACTTATCAAATAGTACGATAAAAGCCAGAAAGGACACACTTACCAAAGAGTACGATAGGAACCAGAAAGGCCACGCTTACGAAAGAGTACGCTAGAAGCCATAAAGGCCGCGCTTACCAAAGAGTACGATAGAAGCCAGAAAGGCCACGCTTACCAAAGAGTACGATAGAAGCCATAAAGGCCGCGCTTACCAAAGAGTACGATAGAAGCCAGAAAGGCCACGCTTACCAAAGAGTACAATAGAAGCCAGAAAGGACACGCTTACGAAAGAGTACGATAGAAGCCAGAAAGGCCACGCTTACCAAATAGTACGATAGAAGCCAGAAAGGCCACACTTACCAAATAGTACGATAGAAGCCAGAAAGGCCACACTTACCAAATAGTACGATAGAAGCCAGAAAGGCCACGCTTACCAAATAGTACGATAGAAGCCAGAAAGGCCACACTTACCAAAGAGTACGATAGAAGCCAGAAAGGACACACTTACCAAAGAGTACGATAGAAGCCAGAAAGGCCACGCTTACGAAAGAGTAAGATAGAAGCCAGAAAGGCCACGCTTACGAAAGAGTACGATAGAAGCCAGAAAGGACACACTTACCAAAGAGTACGATAGAAGCCAGAAAGGACACACTTACCAAATATTACGATAGAAGCCAGAAAGGACACACTTACCAAAAAGTACGATAGAAACCAGAAAGGCCACACTTACCAAAAAGTACGATAGAAACCAGAAAGGCCACACTTACCAAAGAGTACGATAGAAGCCTTGGTGAGCTGGAAAACGCTGATGGGGTCCTCACGACAGTGGGCGATGTAGACATTAATGGCTATCTGAGGCACGTCCTCTAACCAGATGGTGATTGCGGACACGATGTCAGGGTCTAGCCAGGCATTGTTGCTTCTCTCATCCCGAATCAGGTTCACCCCTTCGAAGATGAAGCATAAGGTTCTGCGTTGGCGATGAGAAAAAAAAACACAGAATCATTACACCATATACAGGGTGGTAAAATAATTTCCTGCATTTTCTCGCAACGTACATATTTGAACATACCTTTTCCCGTTGGTTTTCAGACGTTGTAGAGAGTAAGGCCGGACACTTGTGAGGCTATCAATTTGGATGACATTTAATACACTGCGATCTAAATTTTGGGGGCATTATAATCTTTAGTCTGATTTTGAACACTTCTGTGAATTTGGCTTCAAGACGTCCGGGAACTTTTTTGCATTGCGCGCGGCCCCAGTCAAGGTCAATCTTTGTGTGTCGCCCGAAAATGACATGAAAAAACCGCCCAAAAAATTTGGCAACAAAATTAAATTGAGGTTTTAAAAATCTTTTTAAAAGGCTTGTGACCAACATAAACGAGGTATTCTCCCAAATGGTCCTCGTCTTTGAGTGAAAAAAACACCCAACATAACAACAACAACAACAACAACAACAACAACAACAACAACAACAACAACAACAACAAGATAATAATGAATAAGAATTTAATAAAATAATACCACAACAACAAAATCGCCGTCTTGATGTTGAGAAGTCAAAGCCTTACTGGGACAAGATTTTGTTTTAATTGTCTCATTATTATTTGTATAATATATCCGTGCAACACAAAGATCATTATAGGTCGACCTACTCGTCTTTAAAACGTGATTCGTGTTTTTTTACATTTAGTCAAGTTTTGACTAAATGTTTTAACATAGAGGAGGAATCGAGACGAGGGTCGTGGTGTATGTGTGTGTGTGTGTGTGTGTGTGTGTGTCTGTGCGTGTGTGTGTGTAGAGCGATTCAGACTAAACTACTAGACCGATCTTTATGAAATTTGACATGAGAGTTCCTGGGAATGATATCCCCGGACGTTTTTTTCTTTTTTTCGATAAATATCTTTGATGACGTCATATCCGGCTTTTTGTAAAAGTTGAGGCGGCACTGTCACACCCTCATTTTTCAATCAAATTGATTGAAATTTTGGCCAAGCAATCTTCGACAAAGGCCGGACTTCGGTATTGCATTTCAGCTTGGTGGCTTAAAAATTAATTAATGACTTTGGTCATTAAAAATCTGAAAATTGTAAAAAAAAAAAAAATTATAAAACGATTTAAATTTACGTTCATCTTATTCTTCATCATTTCCTGATTCCAAAAACATATAAATATAATATATATGGATTAAAAACAAGCTCTGAAAATTAAAAATATAAAAATTATGATCAAAATTAAATTTTCGAAATCAATTTAAAAACACTTTCATCTTATTCCTTGTCGGTTCCTGATTCCAAAAACATATAGATATGATATGTTTGGATTAAAAACACGCTCAGAAAGTTAAAACGAAGAGAGGTACAGAAAAGCGTGCTATCCTTCTCAGCGCAACTACTACCCCGCTCTTCTTGTCAATTTCACTGCCTTTGCCACGAGCGGTGGACTGACGATGCTACGAGTATACGGTCTTGCTGAAAAATTGCAGTGCGTTCAGTTTCATTCTGTGAGTTCGACAGCTTGACTAAATGTTGTATTTTCGCCTTAATCGACTTGTTTTTCTCTGTAATTAAACATTCCATAAACTAACCTTTTTTTTATTCATAAAAGAACACAAAGATCACTTCACTTACCCGATGATAGAGAAGGCCAACAAAGCATGGATGGCAGGTTTCTCAGGCGGTCCGTACACCAGACCTTTCTCCTTGACGCTGATGTCAGCGTATAGCAGCCAGTCGCCGATGACGTCAAGGAATTCGAGGAAGATGATGATGACGACATAGAACGTCTGACAGCAACGCTTGCCCATGTCTGAGTAAAGTGCGTATCCTGATCTGTGGACAGTAATTTGTTTTTATCCTACATACGTGAGAGAGACACCCGTGAGATAATAATCGTTCAAATCACACGTACACGTGTGTATATCATGTAAATGAGGTCATGTCAAGCAAGTCTGGCACGGACCTGTTTTTCCACTGCCTATGAAGCCAAAGTCACCGAGACAAACGTCATTATAGAAACAAAAATGGCGCTCGCTTATTACCCTCGATGAATCTTTAGAACTAACACGTCACGCCACACTTTCAGAGGGACGTTTCTTTGCTTTGACGTAATAGATTGCACGAGGCTTTAGAAGAGATCGAGGTTCCAAAACAAGCGTCTTCAATTTAGCTGCTTCGACTGCAAGACATTTTCAGTAAAATACACGTAAGTACAGTATGTAGGATAAACAGAATACTACATGACTTGCTGTGTCGTACCAGATTTACACTCGTTGCTTTGCAGGGGCGGACGAGGGGGGGGGGGGGGTGTGCACAGGGTGCAGGTGCACCCCCCC
>NC_090253.1:21430696-21470865 GCF_037325665.1 Littorina saxatilis | reverse complement strand
GTCTGGCACCGGTTTTGGACTCGGGCATTACTGTCGAGTGTTCCAATACTGGTGTATGATGTTCCATGGAATGTTCTTGTGTGCGCATAGACACTTGGTGATTTCGGGGGTGGGGGGATGTCCGTGTGTGTGTCAGTGTGTGTGTGTGTGTGTGTGTGTGTGTCAGTGTGTTTGTGTGTGTGTGTGTGGGTGTGTGTGTTTGTTTGTGTGTGTGTGCGTGTGTTTGTTTGTGTGTTTGTGTGTGTGTGTGTGTGTGTGATTGTGTGTGTGTGTGTGTGTGTGTGTGTGTGTGTGTGTGTGTGTGTGTGTGTGTGTGTGCGAGCGTGTGTGTGTGCTTGCGAGCGTGTGTGCGTGCTTTATGAAAGGTAACGTGAATAGAACAGAACAAAAAAACAGTTTTCGATATGTTGATATTTATGTATTTCTAGGCAAAAGTTCCCATGCATGAATTATCTGTATTGTGTGGGACAATTAAAACATTTCATGTACTATGTTTGTCTTTTTAAAGTTTTGCTTACCAAAGTTACATGTACTTACATGGACGTACAGTGTCGCCTTAAAGCAACCGGACCTAATTACTGCTGAGTGGAGCTATGTATTAAAGTGTGTTTTCTTGTAGTTGCTGTGTCATTTACTGAAATATGAGATGCTGCTTCTGCAAGGTTTTTGACTGAGTAAGGGGAATATGTGTGTGTTTATTTTGCTTGCACGTGTAACCTCCCTTTATTCATTAAAAAAAAATGTAACTTCCTTTCGGGGCGAACCATTTTTCGTCTCATTATGTTGAAATGGTTTTGCATACCCAGGTGATATTTGTGCAAAGTTTGTACATAATGTGTTGTGATACGTTTATCGTTTTATTAGTATGTTAGGAATTAAATGTATTCAAGGTTCACATAATTATTGCGTTGTTATTCAAAGGTAACGTGTAAAGTGCAAAGAGAACGGAAATATAATGAGCTTCGCGCTTTACAAGCTCTTAATATTATCATTTTAACAATAATGTCAACCATAACAGATCTGTCCATTCCTTCCCACACAATAAAGAGCATCCTTCCACATACCGCACATCTATCTACAGCCAAGCAGCCTTCTGATTGGAGTCGGATTTTTGTAAAGTCATGTTTTCAAATGATTATGATTGTATTCTTTTTTTTTATATTTAGTAGGGGGGGTGGTAATTAATTTTGTTTGCGAAACCTATGTCAATCTGCGAATATAATTCACAAACAACTCTCAGTTTTCACTGAGAGCTGCCAAGCTGTAGATTTCTAGCCATGTTAACAGGTTAACAGGATGCTCTTATTCCATGTGTAAGACTGGAGCATTTCGTGCAGGTTCACACAGTCCTTTAAGCGGGAAGGATTGTGCCTTTAAGCTGTACATACTTATGATTATTCTTTCATTCGTGAATTTCACACAGGGCGGTATCGATCACTGTATTGCTGAAGTGTTTTTATTATTATCCTTTTAGGCTTACATTAATGTGACCCTCCACCACGGAATGAGTCGCATGTTACCTTTGCATGATTTTCATATTTTTACATTTTCATAAAGAATTTTTTATGCTCTATCCAGTGGTTAAACCCGTTTTAGAAAAGAGCGAAAACTGTTTGAGTTATAAGCCTGTGACTAAGATGACCCTCACACTCTTACCACACACTCCCTAGCGCAGAACCGCGCGAGGTGACATGCGACTCATTTAGTTCCTTGAGAAACTTAGGAAAGTTCAGATTGATTTGGTTGCTGCAAGGCCGGGGGGTGGGGGGGGGGGAGAGGATGTGTGCACCTGTATGTGCGAATACTCACCATCTCCTGCAAATACTCGTCTTTGAAATATGTACAGATCTAGGTTCATCAGTCTTTATTTAGTGAGAGTCCATAAAATTGCTCGGTGGTAAATTGCTTTTATTCAGTTTGCCAATATCTAAATATTTTAATTTCTAACATTTTAGTTCAAACGCCGCTATAATACTGGCATTGAGCATGCAGAAAGTTGAATGAACAAAATTTTATATTGCGTACAACTGTGTTCAACTCCGTACGAGAGAGAGAGAGAGAGAGAGAGAGAGAGAGAGAGAGAGAGAGAGAGAGAGAGAGAGTGAAAGAGAGGGAGAGTGAAAGAGACACACACACACACACACACACACACACACACACACACACACACACACACACACACACAGAGACAGAGGAAGAGAGAGAGAGAGAGAGATAAGAGCGAAACGTACAGAACACAAGTCGCGTGAAGCGATATAAAAACATTTAGTCAATCGGTCGGCATCAAACTAAACAAGTCGCGTAAGGCGAAAATACAATATTTAGTCAAGTAGCTGTCGAACTAGTCACAGAATGAAACTGAACGCAATGCAATTTTTCAGCAAGACCGTATACTCATAGCATCGTCAGTCCACCGTTCAGGCAGTGAAATTGACAAGAAGAGCGGTTTAGTAGTTGCGCTGAGAAGGATAGCACGCTTTTCTATACCTCTCTTCGTTTTAACTTTCTGAGCGTGTTTTTAATCCAAACATATCATATCTATATGTTTTTGGAATCAGGAACCAACAAGGAATAAGATGAAAGTGTTTTTAAATTGATTTGGACAATTTAATTTTGATAATAATTTTTATATTTTTAATTTTCAGAGCTTGTTTTTAATTCAAATATAACATATTTATATGTTTTTGGAATCAGAAAATAATGGAGAATAAGATAAACGTAAATTTGGATCGTTTTATAATTTTTTATTTTTTTTTACAATTTTCAGATTTTTAATGACCAAAGTCATGAATTAATTTTTAAGCCATCACGCTGAAATGCAATACCGAAGTCCGGGCTTCGTCGAAGACTACTTGACCAAAATTTCAACCAATTTGGTTGAAAAATGAGAGCGTGACAGTGCCGCCTCAACTTTCACGAAAAGCCGGATATGACGTCATCAAAGACATTTATCGAAAAAAGGAGAAAAACGTTCGGGGATATCAATCCCAGGAACTCTCATGTCAAATTTCATAAAGATCGGTCCAGTAGTTTAGTCTGAATCGCTCTACACGCACGCACGCACGCACACCGTGGGACACACACACACACACACACACACATACACCACGACCCTCGTTTCGATTCCCCCTCGATGTTAAAATATTTAGTCAAAACTTGACTAAATATAAAAAGATCAACACCAAAAACCAGTCATCGCCAAGACTACGAGATACATTTAGATAGTCTCGGCTAACAATACCGAGACGGATCACACTCGTCTCCGCGAAGCATGCGACCGTATAGTACTTACTGAACCTATTTTATGTAATTCTGAGCACATTGTTAGAGTGAACATGACATATCTATATATTTTTGAATTCAAGAGAAGACGAGGAATACAATGCAGTCATTGTTTAATCTGTTACTAAAAATTTGATTTTAATGACAATTTTAACGAGCAAACTAATTAATTATGTTTTAAGATTTTGAGCTGAAATGCAATACCATAGTCCAGACTTTGTCGAAGATTGTTTTACCAAAATTTCAATCAATTTGGTTGAACAATGAGGGAGTGACAGTGCTGCCTCAACTTTCACAAAAACCTGGATATGACGTCATCAAAGACATTTATCCAAAACAATCAACAACAAAAAGGGGATATCATACCCAGGAACTCTCATGTCAAGTTTTATGAAGATAGGTCCAGTAGTTTTGTCTGAATCGCTCTACACATACACACACACACAGACACACATACACCACGACCCTCGTCTCGATTCACCGTCCATGTAAAAACATTAGTCAAAACTTAACTAAATGTTTAAAAAAAAGACAGACAAAGAAAAAAATAGGAGTCACTTCACTCTTCTACTTCGAACGTCATTCCGTCAAAAATAACTGTTCGGAAATTACAGATTCCCTGGAAAGATTATTTTACTCAGAACCCCGCTCTGCGTTCGCTGGCGCTAAATCTGACTCATGCATCTCATGCATCTGCTTCAGAAAATGTATGGCCTCACGCGATCAAAGGGTCTCACGCAGACAAGCGTTGCAAGATATGTTTAAATGCGCAACGTGATCGCTACAAAACTGACGGCGACAAGCTCAGCCACTCAATTCTTTTGAGTTTTTGTCGTGTGGCAACAATGCATATGAAATTGTGTGCTCTGAGAGAGAGAGAGAGAGAGAGAGAGAGAGAGAGAGAGAGAGAGAGAGAGACAGACAGACAGACAGACAGACAGACAGACAGACACACATACACACAGACAAACAGATACAGAGACACACAGAGACTGAGAGGGCAGAGAGAGAGAGAGCGGGCAGAGAGAGAAAGAGACTTGGGGGGAGGGGGGGGGGGGGGGGGGGGGTGTTCAGTGGTGAAGCTGGAGTGATCGAGTGGGGAAAAAAAGAGTGATAGAGGGTGGAGGGAGATGGAGAAACCAGGAACAGTGAGTGGAGAGAGAGAGAGAGAGAGAGAGAGAGAGAGAGAGAGAGAGAGAGAGAGAGAGAGAGAGAGAGAGAGAGAGAACGTACGGGCAACCACAAGGAGATACTAGGACGAAAGCGCGTATGAAGAGAACATCAAGTCTGAGACATGCAACATGTAAATTCAAGTAAATGTACATCTTTTTTTTATTTTATAAAAAAGGCAGTAATTCGTTAAAATATTAAATACAAGAAAAAACTATAATAATCATTACTTATACGCTACTTATGTAGTCTAATAAACCTCATCAGTCGGCCGGATTTAACAAAAAAACGATTGGACCGACTCAAATAATTATCAATATATTATTATTACGAAATGAATATTGCTCGTTGCCTTTTAATAATATTTCTACGCGTCTGAAATGAACTGGCAACGAATTAATTGTTGTCAGACGAGCATCTGCAAGTGCCCTTTAACAAATAGTGTTCGGCTGTTTCATTTGGATCACCGCAAGCGCACTGTGGGTTATCTTTTAAATGGCGTTTACATAAATCTGAATTAAGGTTACTAATATTTAAAGGCATTCTGCAGTGTTGAATTTCTGCCTGTCGTTTTCCAAAATAACGTTAAACTGGTACACCATAATCTGGACTTTGTAAGTAATGCTTAAACTTCGTTATTGCATTTGTGGGTTTTAACCACATCAGGCAAATGATTCCACAGAACTGTAGTCGATGGAATGAAGGGTGTTCGGAATATGTCTGTCCTATGTTCTGGTACGAATCTTTCACTAATGGTCGTCTTCTGTGGTATGGATTTAGGGATGAGACTAGTGGTGGCAAGAGGTTAATTAAATATTGTGGACATTGTACCTCCTGCATAAACTACAAAAAGTCCAAAACTCGGCAGCACGCCTCATTCTCAAAGCACGAAAACGAGATCACGCAACACCACTTCTTCACACACTGCACTGGTTACCTATTCAAGCCCACATTGACTACAAACTGTCCACCCTCTGCTTTAACTTCTTTTCTGGCTCGTCTCCTGCTTACTTCTCTGAACTCCTCACCGTCTATTCTCCAGCAAGACAACTCCGTGCCTCTTCTGACTGTCGCATCCTTACCATTCCACACACCAAAACCAAAACATACGGACAACGCACTTTTACTTTCTGCGCACCCACACAATTGAATTCTCTCCCCTTTCACATCCGCCACTCTCAGTCACCCCAAGCATTCAAACGAGCACTTAAAACGCACCTCTTCAAGAAATACAACCCCTGATTTTGTTTTCTCAATCCATCAGTAGGCTACATGTAGTGTATTTGTTGTTTTAGTGATAATGTATATAAACATCTAGGACTGTTTTCAGCATTGTTGATAACATGTTCTGTTTGAGTAAGGGTATTCAGCTGGTATTTCCTTGTTTTTTACTGCCTATTTTATTCATGTTTTTATTACTTAGTTAGTGGAAGAATCTTTTGTAATGTATGTTTGATGGTGTATGCTTTTTTATTAAGCGTTGTTGACTATGAATGTAGATGTAAATGCTTGTATAACTGTGTTTTAATTTTAAATGTGTCAAGCGCAAAGAGCATAATTGTAAAGTTATGATGTTGCGCTAGCTATATAAATGCTCATTTATTATTATTATTATTATTATTATTATTATTATTATTATTATTTACCATGAACCATTTTGTGAAATAAAATAAATTTATGTCGTCTTCGGCGTTCCTTTAAACTACAGAAACCACTCAGTTTCTTCATAATTCTTACTCGTGTTTTGTACTATTTGGTTCTTGACAAATATGAATTCTGTAATGACCTAACCATCCTCTTTTTCACATCATTAAATTGTTAGCGACTTACTCAACAAGCTCGTCACCGTCACAAATAATCGAGCAAGCTTGAAATACAGCCATTTACATGTAATTGTTAAAAAATACATTACAAAACAAGCATGCGGGCCTCATCATGGTAAGCTCAATCTGTGCCAACTTCCTGTTTCCGCAGACTCTTCCGGGGCCGTATCACATTGTGTGTGTGTGTGTGTGTGTGTGTGTGTGTGTGTGTGTGTGTGTGTATGTGTGTGTGTGTGTGTGCACGGTGTGTGTGTGTGTGTGTGTGTATGTATGTACCGTATGTGTGTGTGTGTGTGTGTGTGTGTGTGTACCGTATGTGTGTGTGTGTGTGTGTGTGTGTGTGTGTGTGTGTGTGTGCACGGTGTGTGTGTGTGTGTGTGTGTGTGTGTATGTATGTACCGTATGTGTGTGTGTGTGTGTGTGTGTGTGTGTGTACCGTATGTGTGTGTGTGTGTGTGTGTGTGTGTGTGTGTATGTGTGTGTGTATGTGTGTGTGTGTGTGCACGGTGTGTGTGTGTGTGTGTGTATGTATGTACCGTATGTGTGTGTGTGTGTGTGTGTGTGCGTGCGTGCGTGTTGGCGTGCGTGCGTGCGTGTACCGTATGTGTGTGTGTGTGTGTGTGTGTGTGTGTGTCAGTGTCTCATCAACGTATGTCTCATCTGTGTAGTGTCTCCGAGTGTCCCTTTGTGTCTGTATCTGTGTGCGCATGTAAATGTGTTTTCGCATGAATGGCGTGTTTATGTGTCGTTGATCGCATCTTTCTGTCTGCGGCTGAAAAGCATCTTGTCTTTCCTTGATATCTTGCCGAGTTGTGTTTTTATGGCGTCGCGCACATAAACCTCTCTTAGCCGGCAACAAAAACGACGGTGATCTGACACAACGACAGCAACGAGCGACCGACGTTAAACTTTATGCGCGTCATTATGCCCGCGGCAACCAAGTGAGAGGCGCGGTCTACTAGGAGGATTACACTTTTCTTGCCGAGGAGGGAAACACGCTGAAAAGAGTCAGCTGTTTAAATCGACACCGGCCTACCAGTGTACGACGTTACTTCAACACGCAACGGTAAGCCAGCCACTGCAGTAGGATCATCTTTGAGACAAGCCGTGTTATCACGTTGAGATTCTTTGTTCGTGTTTCTCTGTTTGCTGCCTGCACGTTGTGAAACTGCTTGGATATTATTTCCTCGCTTGTCAATGATTGTGTATTGATTTGAGACATCGGCCAACCACGTTACGTCGACACTGAAAAGGTAGGCCTACAGTGGCATATTTTTTGTAAACTACATGCATGCATTGTGTTGCTTCAATTGTACAAGTTGTTTCCCCGTTGTTGACATGTAATTTGTAAAAGACATTGTGAATACTGCTGGTTTTTCCCTCCTCGTTATCACTACCTTTGAGGGCCCCAAAGGGTTTAAAATCGTGATCGTGATTGGCGATTTTTGACCTTATTTCTGTGACCGTGACTGCCGAAATTTCCATTTCTGTGATCGTGATGGGACTTTGCCTGTGATCCGTGATGACAAAAAAATCAAGTATCGTGATCGTGATCGTCATTTGTTTTCGTGATCGTGATGGGCATTATTGCAAAGCATTTTATTTTCAACGTACATTTTTCACCGCTGTATCACTCTATGATCCTCTATTCGTCAAGGTGTTCGTGATCGTGAAAACAAAAATCAAGGTAACTGTGATCGTGAAAGATAAAATTTCCCTTCCCGTGATCGTGATGATACCCCCCCTTTGGGGCCCTCACCTTTGTGTTTGCGTGAGATTTACTGCTCAGGGTCTTCTGCAGTTGAATTTTCTCAGTACCGGTAGTTTTTCTCGCTGTGTCTGCTACCAAAGATGCTGCCGTTTCTTTGCTGCTACCGTTGATCGCTAGTAACACGCGCACTGCTGCTGTGCTGGCTCCTTATCTGATTTCCGTCTCTTTTTCGCTGCTCAGTCCGGCAGCAGACTTGAAAACTGGATACGCCCAAGTACTGTATTTTGTCTCCAAATTGTTGTCACAGTAACTTTAGCCACTGGTTTCAAGTTTCTCGGTTGTGTATCTTGTTTGTTGAAGTTCTTGTGATTTCTTGATTTTGGAACGTGAGCAGTAGGCTAACGGTTTCGGATTCAGTTTTTTTTAAATAAAAAAATGTAAACAACAACCGGCACATACAGATATATATACGAAGCTGCAAATAAACTTGAAGAGTCTCGGCGACCTGGTCGAGTCACATGTGCAATGGGACTGAAATTCCTTGCAAGGTCACAACCAGGCTATGCGTGTATCGGTGTCGTATATATTAAGAAGATGTGATCAGATAAAGAGCCGACACACTGTAATTTTCGGATTGAAAGGCACTATCGCCTACACTGCGCACCGTATCATTTCTGGAACAATAAATACTTTGTCTACACACAAGACGATGCCAATTAGTGTAAAGCGTACTGCATACCCCCCCACCCTCTCTCCACCCCCTCCCACTTCGAACTCATCTGAGAAAATCATGTCTTGTCGGCAATAGAGGCAGTGTTATAAAAGTAACTTGAATTTACAGAGGTTATGGACCGAAACTTTCTGTTCATGACCTCTGTAATTTTACTTCAATTTCAACACTGCCTCTTTGGAAAAGGCCCATGAAAGCCAGATCGAAGGGGTTAATCTTGGGGGCGGGGTGGAGGAGGAGGGGTTTCGCTGCACGATCTTGGCCCGTCTATTTTTGATGTTGGCCTATTGATATAAATGTGATGTTAGGATATGAATTAGCGTTGAGATATTTCAGTATTGTGTAAATGTTGAAGGATGAATGATGATACTTTGTAGACGGATGCTTGAATTTTTTTATTAAAAGCCCCACAATGATGTGCTTGGCAAAATAAAAAAAAATTAAAAAATGATTGTAAAGCGGGGGGGGGGGGGGGGGTAACTTGATAGGATCTAATGAATATGTTGTCCTCAACACATTACATCATTGACAAAGTAAAGAGGCTGAGCCCCACACAGTTTTCGAAATCCGTTCCCATTTGGTTGCATCGACTGAGCATCTCGTATTTTGGTCATACTTATGACATCATGGACACTTCAGTCATTGGAATTGTCCAGATCAAAGTGACCAGCAGTATCAACCCGGGTTAGCACCGTGACTGGTGTTGTTGACACATGATGAATGTGCATTGTTTTACACACATCGACCTTTGGCGAGGTAATACTTGAAAATCGACCCGCGGGAAAATATGCAAGATAATCAGAACTCGGAGTGTGTAACCTATATTTACTGTCCACAGATCAGTATACGCACTTTACACAGACATGGGCAAGCGTTGCAGTCAGACGTTCTATGTCGTCATCATCATCTTCCTCGAATTCCTTGACGTCATCGGCGACTGGCTGCTATACGCTGACATCAGCATCAAGGAGAAAGGTCTGGTGTACGGACCGCCTGAGAAACCTGCCATCCATGCTTTGTTGGCCTTCTCTATCATCGGGTAAGTGAAGTGATCTTTGTGTTCCTTTATGAATAAATAAAAAAAAGAAGGTTAGTTTATGGAATGTTTAATTACAACAAAAAAAACACGAATCACGTTTTAAAGACGAGTAGGTCGACCTATAATGATCTTTGTGTTGGACGGATATATTATACAAATAATAATGAGACAATTAAAACAAAATCTTGTCCCAGTAAGGCTTTGACTTCTCAACATCAAGACGGCGATTTTGTTGTTGTGGTATTATTTTATTAAATTCTTATTTTAGTTGTTGTTGTTGTTGTGTTATTGTTGTTGTTGTTGTTGTTGTGTTGGGTGTTTTTTTTCACTCAAAGACGTGGACCATTTGGGAGAATACCTCGTTTATGTTGGTCACAAGCCTGGTAAAAAGATGTTTAATTTTGTTGCCACAATTTTTTGGGCGTTTTTTTCATGTCATTTTCGGGCGACACACACAGATTGACCTTGACTGGGGCCGCGCGCAATGCAAAAAAGTTCCCGGACGTCTTGAAGCCAAATTCACAGAAGTGTTCAAAATCAGACTAAAGATTATAATGCTCCCAAAATTTAGATCGCAGTGTATTAAATGTCATCCAAATTGATAGCCTCACAAGTGTCCGGCCTTACTCTGTACAACGTCTGAAAACCAACGGGAAAAGGTATAATCAAATATGTACGTTGCGAGAAAATGCAGGACTCTTTTTTTTACCACCCTGTATATGGTGTAATGATTCTGTGGGTTTTTTTCTCATCGCCAACGCAGGACCTTATGCTTCATCTTCGAAGGGCTGAACCTGATTCGGGATGAGAGAAGCAACAATGCCTGGCTAGACCCTGACATCGTGTCCGCAATCACCATCTGGTTAGAGGACGTGCCTCAGATAGCCATTAATGTCTACATCGCCCACTGTCGTGAGGACCCCATCAGCGTTTTCCAGCTCACCAAGGCTTCCATCGTACTCTTTGGTAAGTGTGTCCCTCCTGGCCTCTAATTCTATCGTACTCTTTGGTAAGTGTGGCCTTTCTGGCTTCTATCGTACTATTTGGTAAGCGTGGCCTTTCTGGCTTCTATCGTACTCTTTCGTAAGCGTGTCCTTTCTGGCTTCTATCTTACTCTTTCGTAAGCGTGTCCTTTCTGGCTTCTATCGTACTCTTTGGTAAGTGTGTCCTTTCTGACTTCTATCGTACTCTTTGGTAAGCGTGGCCTTTCTGGCTTCTATCGTACTCTTTGGTAAGCGTGGCCTTTCTGGCTTCTATCGTACTCTTTGGTATGCGTGGCCTTTCTGGCTTCTATCGTACTCTTTGGTAAGCGTGGCCTTTCTGGCTTCTATCGTACTCTTTCGTAAGCGTGGCCTTTCTGGCTTCTATCGTACTCTTTGGTAAGTGTGTCCTTTCTGGCTTCTATCGTACTCTTTGGTAAGTGTGGCCGTTCTGGCTTCTATCGTACTCTTTGGTAAGTGTGGCCTTTCTGGCTTCTATCGTACTCTTTGGTAAGCGTGTCCTTTCTGGCTTCTATCTTACTCTTTCGTAAGCGTGTCCTTTCTGGCTTCTATCGTACTCTTTGGTAAGTGTGTCCTTTCTGACTTCTATCGTACTCTTTGGTAAGCGTGGCCTTTCTGGCTTCTATCGTACTCTTTGGTAAGCGAGGCCTTTCTGGCTTCTATCGTACTCTTTCGTAAGCGTGGCCTTTCTGGCTTCTATCGTACTCTTTGGTAAGTGTGTCCTTTCTGGCTTCTATCGTACTCTTTGGTAAGTGTGGCCTTTCTGGCTTCTATCGTACTCTTTGGTAAGTGTGGCCTTTCTGGCTTCTATCGTACTCTTTCGTAAGTGTGTCCTTTCTGGCTTCTATCGTACTCTTTGGTAAGTGTGGCCTTTCTGGCTTCTATCGTACTCTTTGGTAAGTGTGTCCTTTCTGGCTTCTATCGTACTCTTTGGTAAGTGTGGCCTTTCTGGCTTTTGTTGTTCTGCAGCATACAAGCAGTCCCCAAAATGAAGCTACTTTTTATTTTGCTGAAAATGGTCTGTTTGGCCAGCTATTCGCTATTCACTTTTTTTTTAAAGTATAAAAGAGACCCTGAAAGTCATCGTGCACTTAGCACTTTGATAGGAGGGACTTGAATAGAAGACATCTTGATGTCGTGTAGCCACAGTCGTTTCTACCAAATATTTTCGGATACTGGCAGCTATATACTCTAACAGAGCTTTCCTGATAATGATATAGCTTCAGACTCTAACAGAGGTTGTTTTTTGATAATGGCAGCTGCAGACTCTAACATGTTTTTTTCTTCTAATAATATATGACACACACTCACTTTCGCATTGTAACTGCTATAGATTCTGCCAAAGCTTTTCGATTGATGACAGCTACAGCTCTTCCCAGAGCTTATCTTAGTAGTAAAGCTTTAGAGCTGGAGCGTTCCCTAAAGAAATAATAATTATCTGTTACATGTTCGGCCAGAATGTACATGTCATCATTTACTAAATTACCAATTACCAAAGGCTGTTTTGCTATATTGCGAATTCGATTCGTGTTCGTGTTCTTGTTTAACTGTTCCTGGTCAACGTTTTCACAACACGGCTGTGTGAATTGCAGGTCTAGTGATTCGCATCATCGTCAGCTTTGTCCGATGCCAGCAGAAAGCAGTCAAATGCAAGGGCAGTTCGGGAATGACGGAGTGCAAGAAAAGACGGGTCTGCTGGTTTTTCATCATCGTGGGTCTGCTCGTCAACTCAGGTTGTGCCATCGCTGTCTTCATCTTTACCCAGGGTCATCAGGACACAGACGGTGGCATCAAAGTCCGTGAACCCACAGCTCTATTTGAGGATGAGTACGATGACCAGAAGTACTTTCAGGTGCGTCCCATACAGAAGATGCTTTCAGGTACAAAAAGGTACACCTTTGATCGCAATACCAGAGTTGCTGTTTTCTGTTGTGTGTGTGTGTGTGTGTGTGTGTGTGTGTGTGTGTGTGTGTGTGTGTGTGTGTGTGTGTGTGTGTGTGTGTGTGTGTTTTGTTCTTTCTTACGTTTTTGTGTCAATAGTTTTGGTCGACATTTGATATTGTTACAAATTCAGTTATTTTACGAGTCAAACATAGACAAACCAATGTGCTTAACCTCGTTTTCATTTAGACCAGCCTACCTTTAATTGTTTTGAAATTATACACCTGTAGATCTGTAATGTATTATAGTGCATGTGTATCTTCCTTCGATTTCAGAATGTCAGCGCGTTCATTAACCACCCCGAGTTCGATACCTCCTCACCCACCCAAGCGACAGGGAACACGTCCAACTGGGTCCGTCTCATGGACATCAATGACATCCGTGGCAGGGACACAGACGTGGACATGAACTACATCTACGAGAAGACCAACACGCACCTCAGACTTGCAGTCTATCTAAAGGTAGGCCCAGTCACACTTCTGTGAGTGCTGCATCTATGAGAAGACCAACACGCACCTCAGACTTGCAGTCTATCTAAAGGAGGGTCCAGTCACACTTCTGTGAGTGCTGCATCTATGAGAAGACCAACACACACCTCAAACTTGCAGTCTATCTAAAGGTAGGTCCAGTCACACTTCTGTGAGTGCTGCATCTATGAGAAGACCAACACTCACCTCAAACTTGCAGTCTATCTAAAGGTAGGTCCAGTCACACTTCTGTGAGTGCTGCATCTATGAGAAGACCAACACTCACCTCAAACTTGCAGTCTATCTAAAGGTAGGTCCAGTCACACTTCTGTGAGTGCTGCATCTATGAGAAGACCAACACACACCTCAAACTTGCAGTCTATCTAAAGGTAGGTCCAGTCACACTTCTGTGAGTGCTGCATCTATGAGAAGACCAACACTCACCTCAAACTTGCAGTCTATCTAAAGGTAGGTCCAGTCACACTTCTGTGAGTGCTGCATCTATGAGAAGACCAACACACACCTCAAACTTGCAGTCTATCTAAAGGTAGGTCCAGTCACACTTCTGTGAGTGCTGTATCTATGAGAAGACCAACACACACATCAAACTTGCAGTCTTTCTAAAGGTGGGTCCAGTCACACTTCTGTGACCAGCACGGTTGGCCTAGTGGTAAGGCGTCCGCCCCGTGATCGGGAGGTCGTGGGTTCGAACCCCGGCCGGGTCACACCTAAGACTTTAAAATTGGCAATCTAGTGGCTGCTCCGCCTGTCGTCTTTCATTATGGGGTTAGTGCTAGGACTGGTTGGTCCGGTGTCAGAATAATGTGACTGGGTGAGACATGAAGCCTGTGCTGCGACTTCTGTCTTGTGTGTGGCGCACGTTATATGTCAAAGCAGGACCGCCCTGATATGGCCCTTCGTGGTCGGTTGGGCGTTAAGCAAACAAACAAACAAACACTTCTGTGAGTGCTGCATATATGAAAAGACCAACACACACCTCAAACTTGCAGTCTTTCTAAAGGTAGGTCCAGTCACACTTCTGTGAGTGCTGCATCTATGAGAAGACCAAAACACACCTCAAACTTGCAGTCTTTCTAAAGGTAGGTCCAGTCACACTTCTGTGAGTGCTGCATCTATGAGAAGACCAACACACACCTCAAACTTGCAGTCTATCTAAAGGTAGGTCCAGTCACACTTCTGTGAGTGCTGTATCTATGAGAAGACCAACATGCACCTCAGACTTGCAGTCTTTCTAAAGGTAGGTCCAGTCACATTTCTGTGAGTGCTGCATCTATGAGAAGACCAACACACACCTCAGACTTGCAGTCTAGCTATTAAAGGTGGGCTCAGTAGCCTAAAACCTAAGCGGTCTTTTTTTATGTTGTCCTGAGCATTCCGCGAAGATTGTGTCAAAAGTCCATGGTTGTACCGTTATACTTAGGCTTGGTTCACATTGAAGTCCAAGATGTCGAGTCATAGATGTGAAGATGAGGTTTTAAAAGACAAGCTGTCCTAACATTGCGGTAAATTTACAAACCTTATAAACGGAATATAATTATGAGATAATTGGCTACTAATAGAGGGTAATCCGTAAGTCCGGTGCGACTCAGAAAGGTACTTCTAATCATTCTAATCTTATCGGCCTCTTGAATGTTCTCATGTTTCTATAAACTTTTTCCAACAGCCACAGGAAAACAATGGTGGGTGGCAGCTTTCGGAGTGTTATCAGATGGATGTGGCCACAAAGGCCATTGCTACAGTGGACGAGTCCACTTGCAGGGGGGCAAGCTTTTTCACTGGCACAGCATCACGCGTCTACATCACTTTCTCCTTCACGCCACCAGGCATGCTCTTCAAGAAACTCATCTTTGGAGACATCAAGTACAACATTAAGGTAAAGCCACCCCCCCCCCCCCTCCCGAATATCGATGGTTGAGATAACCGTTGTCGAAAAAAAGCGTTGGGTTGGGGGGAGGGGGGGCAGTACCTACGTGAGTACGAGTATCGTTCTTTTACCGTAACGTGTGTGCATGTCTGTGTTTTCTTCGTGAATTTGCAACAGAGTGCTTATCCCACCCCCCCCCCCCACCCCCTCCAAAACAAGAAAAACAACAAAGAACTGTGTGGTTACGGTAACCCGACCAATGGTTTCTCGGGTTTAAATGAACGGCGAGACACGCACGTACACACGTCATGGAGAACGAACAAACTGGCCGCAGACTTTACTGTACTTGAGCGTTCCATCCATCCGTTTATAAACTATCCTTTTTAAAATAGTTGACGGGCAGGTTAGGTACGTCGAAGAAATTGTTTCGATTTGAATGTTTTCTGTTTTCTGTTTGTTTTTATTTTGTTAGATTTAAATACTTGAACTGATTTAGTCTTAATTTTATGTCCAGAACGGTCAGTGCACAGAGTTGACAAGAGCCCCTGCCATCCACTACTATCGTGTCAACGCCACGATCAGTAGCAACGACACACACCATCTCCTGATGGAAGGCGGCAGGCCCCGTTTCTATCCCAACGACCGAGTTCACCTCGAGGACATCAGTGAAGTGTGGAAGACAGGTTTTGGTGGGTGTGAAAGTTCTGGAAGTCTGGCGCCAAATTTTGACGAGGAGATCCATGTGGAGTGTTCTAATACTTAAAATGTAAGAGTGATTGAACAGGGAGTGTGTGTGTGTGTGTGTGTGTGTGTGTGTGTGTGTGTGTGTGTGTGTGAGTGTGTGTGTGTGCGAGTGTGTGTGTGTGTGTGTGTGTGTGTGCGAGTGTGTGTGTGTGTGTGTGTGTGTGAGCCTTTGTAAACGCGTGTGTGCGTGCGTGAGTGTGTGTGTGCCAGAGAGAGAGAGAAAGAGAGCGAGGGAGAGAGAGCGCGCGCGAGAGAGAGAGAGCGCGAGCGAGAGAGAGCGCGAGCGAGAGAGAGAGAGAGCGCAAGCGAGAGAGAGAGAGAGAGAGAGAGAGAAAGAGAGAGCGCGAGAGAGACAGAGAGAGCGCGAGAGAGACAGAGAGAGCGCGAGAGAGACAGAGAGAGCGCGAGAGAGAGAGAGCGCGCGAGAGAGACAGAGAGAGCGCGAGAGAGCGCGAGAGAGAGAGAGAGTGCGCGCGAGAGACAGAGAGAGCGCGAGAGAGAGAGACAGAGAGAAAGAGACAGAGAGAGAGAGAGAAAGAGTCAACGTGTGACCATACTGAGATTTTGGACCAATGAATATTGCAAGAAAAAATGCAATCATTTGGAGTTCGTCTTGGAATGCTGATTATCTTTATAATGTCATCATAGTTTACCCATGTTTAGTTGCAGGGCCTGTACGTCCGAAGCTGAGTTAAAATGAGGAAATCTTTCAATAATTTAGTGATTAGGAGGAGGTATGCATGGCAACACGTGTGCACGCAATTGTGTTCGTTTGAACATATTTTACATATCTTTCCCGAAACATTGCTAAAATAAAAGTAACGTTATTAGCGATTCATTATTTTTGTTTTTAATTTTTGACGGGGTCCATTTTGTTTGCAATGCTTGATGAATAAAAAAAAAGTTTTTATACACAACTCTGTGCTTGACCATTTGCGTGCGCGTCAGTGTGCGTGTGTGCATGCGAAAGAGAGAGAGAGAGAGGGGGGGGGGGGGGGGAGACCGAGAGAGTAAACATTAATCAACACATACATCATTGGTCAAAAAAAAACCACACACAAAAAACCAAAAAAAACCCCACATACATCATTAAATGAAGGAATTTATAACAAAATAAATACATAAACAACGTGAGACGGGTAAATGATGTAGCAATTTCATTTATTTCAGAAACCGAAAAGCATGCCTCCTAGCATAACTTACACCAGAAATCTTGCCATTGTCACTTGAATCCGCCGTTCTTGAATCAACACATCGTAAGCTTCCACTGGTTAGAGCGTCGACACTGGAAGTAGCCATCACAAGCTGGCCTGCTTCAGAGACTCCGCGTTAATTCGCTTGTATTCCGGAGGTTTCTTGGGAGCCCAGTGTAAGGGGTGATTTCGCTGATACAGGTTGCGATCTCGTGTTGCTCATGAATCCTTCGCTGCATTTTTCTTTTTGAAGTTTAGGCTCGCCATCTGAAACACATAAGAAAATATAATTCATGACACGCGCAAACAAAACTGATTTATGTGCGACAAAAATTAGTCAACACTAAAAATGCACACATTCACAGCGGCACGGGACAAACTGAAACAAAACAAAAACAACAAAACCCGTGAACAAGCACTGACACACAAAGGTGTATACAAAGACGACACCCCCACCCGCCCCCTTTCGCATCGAAAACTATGTTTGCACCGACTGTACAAGCTAGTGCTCAGACTGAAAAATGTGTCTGTGTCATTTTGGATTCGGTTCCACTTCAGGTTCAGGCAGCATGGAGGAAAACGTTATACATGTTCCGTGTAACTTTTTTACGCCGCCTTTATATGGCGGTGTATAGAAATCGCTCTGTCTGTCTGTATGTCCGTCCGTTCGTCCGTCCATCTGTATGTCTGTCCTGTACGTCACGCGCTCCTGCTTTGTCCTACTTCTCAGTGGAAAGTGCAGCCAAGACTCGACAGGTGGCCAGAGCTCATTAACACCAGGGGCTGAGTGGTGCCGAGGTCAACTCTCTCGTATGGCAGCTAGCACGCACATCCTGCTGACTGAAAATATTACCTGCTCTTCCGTATAACAACCGCGGGACAATCATATGATATCGACCAAAAGATTTACAATAAGCACTATCCTCAACTGAAATGCTAGATATTGTATATGTCACGATCAAAATAGAATGAAGTTTTCTTTAAACCAAAAGATTGACACTGACGCATGTCACGTGCATGTCTTCCTGCCTGTAGTGTTTATATATTACGATGAGACAGGTGTCTGGCAGGATGATCTGTCTGTGCATGATCGATAACGAAGATCAAGTGAGGGCGGCGCTACTGTAGAAAACACGGAGCAGACCAAGGGCGAAAAAAAAGAAAAGGTTTTTCTGTTTTTTACCATCATTATTCCCTAAAGACAAATTGTGAAAGTTTTGGAGCATTTTGAAACAGCCCGCTGACGACAATAGTGACCCAAATAGATCAGTTTAAAAGGCCGGCTCACGGTCAACCGGGAAGATCACAGTTCCCACTTTTAGCGCAAAAAAAAAAGCAAAAGTCTAGTTTCTGCTAAAGTAAGAGAAAGCTCAAAAGTTTCGGTGCCCGGACAAATACTAAAAATAAACACCCTACCGCCCTGATATGGCCCTTCGTGGTCGGCTGGGCGTTAAGCAAACAAACAAACAAACAGACAAACACCCTATGACTGCTCGCTGAGGTGAATTTTTTTTTAATGAATTAATATCACACAAAAACTCTTATTGATACATCAAGAAATTGCCACTGTGACCAAAGAGCAGCCGGGATGTTGATTGTTGGTACGTGACCAAGTAGAGGTATGGTCATATCCCATGTAGGACCGGGTGGCCGAGTGGTAACGACTGGGTGGCCGAGTGGTAACGACTGGGTGCCGAGTGTGCGAGTTCGACCCTGGGTCAGGGCGTTAGCAATTTTCTCCCCCCGTTCCTAACCTAGGTGGAGGGTTCAAGTGCTAGACTTTCGGATGAGACGAAAAACCGAGGTCCCTTCGTTGTACACTACATTGGGGTGTGCACGTTAAAGATCCCACGATTGACAAAAGGGTCTTTCCTGGCAAAATTGTGTAGGCATAGATAAAAATGTCCACCAAAATACCCGTGTGACTTGGAATAATAGGCCGTGAAAAGTAGGATATGCGCCAAAATGGCTGTGAACTGCTGGCCGATGTGAATGCGTGATGTATTGTGTAAAATAAATTTCATCTCACACGGCATAAATAAATCCCTGCGCCTTGAATATGTGCGCGATATAAATTGCATAAAATAAAAAATAAATTAAAAAAAAATCCCTGCGCTTAGAACTGTACCCACGGAATACGCGCGATATAAGCCTCATATTGATTGATTGATTGATGTAGAAGACTGGCGAGTCCGAGACGAAAAGGAGCGTGCCTTTAAGAGAAGGTGAATGGACTTTCTTAGTCCATCCCATATACTCAATCTATTTGGAGTTGTGAGAACGCGACAGCAGTAATGCAGTATGATCGGATGCCTGAATGACATTTAATCATCTGCATGGATGACCACTTTCCCAGCTAGCAAGCTTTCGTCGGCCGACTGACGATTTCAGTCGGGTGACGTCGTCAAATGTCGTGTGTCGACGTCCGTTGTCGCGCCGATATAGTTTGCCTGTGTGTAAAACTCGGCAAATGTACGTAATAAACCCCGACATCGGCCCGACGCAATGTTGCTGTCGATAAAAATATGCAGAGTTACGGGAGATAACAACTTGAATTTATTATCATTATTTTAACATTTGTTACGTCCCCTGTTCAAGCGTCGGGAACGGCGTGACATGACTCTGCAAATGCGAAACTAAATTATTCATATTTGTTGACTTTTTCACATAGGAGTAGGATAATTAATTGTAAGTTTTGTTTGTATATTTGCAATCAAATACAGCATGAGCTCAAACCATGAGTTTTACATTTTAAAAATACGCCATCATATATACTTGAAATACTCTTATAGCTTTCCTTACGGTACAAACAAGATTGAGTGTGAACATGGCCGGCTAGCTGCTACTTTCCCGCGTGACCGAAGTTTATTTGTTTTCTTAGTTCAAGTTAATATCGAAAGAAGAGACATTCTTGCGAATGTTGTACAGCACATTGATGATATGTTATCCGAGACGAATGTCGCCTCGGGATCTCAATCTGAGTGCTGGTCCCAGTGCCACGTGGTGGCGGTGATAGTTGACAAGTTAAAATTGTGTAGCCAAGGACGGATGGAAACCTACAGGTGTGTTCAAGCTGTTAACGTCAACTCGAGGTCAACCGACGGATCCAGCGAGTAAGTGATTTTGGTTTTTCTTGCTTTAATGTTAGTTTTGCTGTTATACAGTGGGGGGGGGGGGGGGGGGGGGGGGGGGAGTACATACTGCTGTATCTGTATATGTAGATGTAGGTGTTTTGTCCTGTTACAGTGGGGGGGGGGGGGGGGGTGGAGTACATACTCATGATACTGCTGAATCTGTAGCTGTAAGTGTGGTTTGCACTGTTACACTTGGGGGGTGGGGTGTATGTATACTGATGTATCTGTAGCTGTAGGTGTGTGTATTGCATTGTAACACTTGGGGGGGGGGGGGTACATACTGATCTATCTGTAGCTGGTGGTGTGTTTTGCACTGATGCACACTTGGGGGGGGGGGGTGTACATACTGCTGAATCTGTAGCTGTAGGTGTGTTTTGCACAGTAACACTGGGGAGGGGGGGGGGTGTACATACTGCTGAATCTGTAGCTGGAGGTGTGTTTTGTACTGTTACACTTGGGGGGGGGGGGGGCGGTTGTACATACTGATGTATCTGTAGCTGTAGGTGTGTTATGTACTGTTACAGTAGGGGGGGAGGGGGGTTGAACATACTGCTGTATATGTGGCTGTAGGTGTGTTTTGCACACAGGGGGGGGGGTTGAACATGTACTGCTGTATCTGTAGCTCTAAGTGTGTTTTGCACTCTACACGGGGGAAGGCGGTGGAGTGTTGTACATACTGCTGTAGGGAAGTTTTGTACTGTTACATTGGTGGCAGCGGGGGGAGGGGGGGTGTACATAATTCTGAATCTGTAGCTGTAAATGAGTTCTGTACTGTTGCAGTGGGGGGGGGGGGGGGGGGTTGTACATACTGCTGTATCTCATAATCTGTAGCTGTAGGTGTGTTTTGCACTGTTACACGGGGGGGGGGGGGGGGGGGGGAAGGGGGGTTGAACACACTGCTGTATCTGTAGCAGTAGGTGCGATTTGAGCTGTTACAGTTGGGAGGGGGGGGGGTGTACATACTGCTGTAGCTGTAGGTGTTTTTTACACTGTTACACTTGGATTGGGGGAGGGTTGTACACACTGCTGTATCTGTAGGTTTGTTTTCCACTGTAACACTGGGGGGAGGGGGGGGGGGGGGTTGTACTGCTGTAGCTGTAAGTGAATTTTGCACTGTTACATTTGGGGGGGGGGGGGGGGGGTGGTACATACTGCTGTATCTGTAGCTGCATGATATACTGCTGTAGCTGTACGGGGAGGGGGGGGGGGGGGTACATACTGCTGTAGCTGTTAGTGATTTTTGACTCACATGCGAAGCAAAAGTGAGTCTATGTACTCACCCGAGTCGTCCGTCCGGACGTCCGGAAAACTTTAACGTTGGATATTTCTTGGACACTATTCAGTCTATCAGTACCAAATTTGGCAAGATGGTGTATGATGACAAGGCCCCAAAAAACATACATAGCATCTTGACCTTGCTTCAAGGTCAAGGTCGCAGGGGCCATAAATGTGTTCTAAAAAACAGCTATTTTTCACATTTTTTCTGAAGTTTTTGAGATTGAATACCTCACCTATATATGATATATAGGGCAAAGTAAGCCCCATCTTTTGATACCAGTTTGGTTTACCTTGCTTCAAGGTCACAGGAGCTCTTCAAAGTTGGATTGTATACATATTTTGAAGTGACCTTGACCCTGAACTATGGAAGATAACTGTTTCAAACTTAAAAATTATGTGTGGCACATGTTATGCTTTCATCATGAGACACATTTGGTCACATATGATCAAGGTCAAGGTCACTTTGACCCTTATGAAATGTGACCAAAATAAGGTAGTGAACCACTAAAAGTGACCATATCTCATGGTAGAAAGAGCCAATAAGCACCATTGTACTTCCTATGTCTTGAATTAACAGCTTTGTGTTGCATGACCTTGGATGACCTTGACCTTGGGTCAAGGTCACATGTATTTTGGTAGAAAAAATGTGTAAAGCAGTTCTTAGTATATGATGTCATTGCTAGGTTTAGTTGTTTGACCTTGACCCTGAAGGCCAAGGTCATGTAAAGGTCAAGCATGTGAGTCGTATGGGCTTTGCCCTTCTTGTTTATACTGCTGTAGCTGTACGGGGAGGGGGGGTATACTGCTGTAGCTGTTACAACTTAGTGATTTTTGCACTGTTACAGGGGGGGGGGGGGGGGGGGTGGAGTACATACTGCTGAATCTGTAGCTGTAAGTGTGGTTTGCACTGTTACACTTGGGGGGTGGGGTGTACATACTGATGTATCTGTAGCTGTAGGTATTGCATTGTGACACTTGGGAGGGGGGGTACATACTGATCTATCTGTAGCTGTAGGCGTGTTTTGTACTGTTACACTTGGGGGGGGGGGGGGGCGGTTTGTACATACTGATGTAGCTGTAGGTGTGTTATGTACTGTTACAGTAGGCGGGGAGGGGGGGGGGGGGGTTGAACATACTGCTGTATCTGTAGGTCTAGGTGTGTTTTGCACTCTACACGGGGGAAGGCGTTTGAGTGTTGTACATACTGCTGTATCTGAAGCTGTTGGTATGTTTTGTACTGTTACAGTGGTGGCAGCGGGGGGAGGGGGATGTACATAATTCTGAATCTGTAGCTGTACATGAGTTTTGTACTGTTACCGTGGTGGGGGGGGGGGGGGGGGGTTGTACATACTGCTGTAGCTGTAGGTGTGTTTTGCACTGTTACTAAGGGGGAGGGGAGGTGTACATACTGCTGTAGCTGTAGCTGTAAGTAATTTTTGCACTGTTACACTTGGGGGGTTGTATATACTGCTGAATCTGTTGCTGTAGGTGTGTTTTATACTGTAATACTGAGGGGGGGGGGGGGTGTATCAGACATGGGACTGGTCCGATTTTTATCGGAATTCCGATATTTTCCTTAGCTCACAGACCATTCTTGAGATCGATGCAAATTCGTTGAGAAAAAGGGGGGGGGGGGGGAGTTGGTATGAACCGTTCAGCTGAAGCTGTCTGCGTCTGAAGTCAGTGCATTCGCACCCCAGCACTCGCGTGAACCCATAGGTGGTGGTATGAACCGTTCAGCTGAAGCTGTCTGCGACTGAAGTCAGTGCATTCGCACCCCAGCACTCGCGTGAACCCATAGCAGTATCATGGGTCGCGTTTGATTGGCTGTTGATCATCTCTCTCTCTCTCTCTCTCTCTCTCTCTCTCTCTCTCTCTCTCTCTCTCTCTCTCTCTCTCTCTCTCTCTCTCTCTCTCTCTCTCTCTCTTTCCCTCCATCCTGTCTGCGCTGAGCCGATGACCCGCAGTTGCTGGTAGGCCTGAATAAGGAAAATTAACACCTCAACTCAAGGCAAAACAACCGATTTATAGATTAGAACCTTTTTTTTTGGGGGGGTAGGTGGGGTGGGGGGGAGAGGAGGTGCACTCTGTTCAGACATTGTAGCAGCTTTGATGAGTTATCTTGATTGCTTTTTGGCTCACGTAAGTGTAGCCTATGCGATCGTAACTTTGTCTGTCTGTGCGTGTGTGCGTGTGTATGTCTGTGGTAGAAACTTTAACATTTGAAGACGTCACATTATGGCGTAAGAGGGTTAGACGTCACGCGAAGGAATTACTGAAAGTGTCGGTCATTGTCATTTTGAGCGAGCCGAGACTAGTTGGCGGTCGTGTCCCTGTAATTTACAGGCTACATGCAGACAGACAGATCTAGATCTATAGTGTCTCGCTTTCTTGCACAGTGTCACCTATGCTTACTGTGTGTGTGTGTATGTGTGACGGAGTGATTGAGTTTGTGATGTGAAGCAAAATGTTTTGTTTAAAATGCTAAAACATATTATTCTTGTGGTTTTTATAGCTTTTTAAAAAGGCATGATCTATTTTTTTGCTATCAGGAGAGGCCCCAAAATGGCCTTTATAATTCTAAAATTCATTTTCCGTCAGGGGGGCTTCGCCCCTGGACCCCGGCTTAGTTTCCTACTTTTTGAACATTTGCTGGTCTCATGCCTGTGTATACGGCTGTATCTGTAGCTGTAGGTGTGTTTTGTACTGTTACAGTGAGGGCGGTAGGGGCGGGGGGTTCTACATACTGCTGTATCTGTAGCTGATGTGTTTTGCACTGTTACACTGGGGGGGGGGGGGGGGGTTGTACACACTGCTGTATCTGTAGGTTTGTTTTCCACTGTAACACTGGGGGGAGGGGGGTTATACTGCTGTAGCTGTAAGTGAATTTTGCACTGTTACACTTGGGGGGGGGGGGGGGGTGGTGGTGGTACATACTGCTGTATCTGTAGCTGCACCCAGCCAGCAAGACATTAGCGGCCGATAGTCGGCCGAACATCCTTCAAAAAGTCGGGCAGGTGACGTCAAAAGATACGACGCGAGTGTTGGCCCGACTAACTTTTGCAAAGAGGCAACGAGGCGGCCGACAGGCGGCCGAACATCTGTACTATGGCGGCACGCATCCGGTCCGATGTTAATCGGCCCGATGGCTTGTTGGACCTGCGGCCCGACACCTTATGCCGACATCGTCCCGATGTCTTCCCGCTGAAATCGATATCTTCCCGATGTCGGCATAAGGTGTCGGACCGCAGGTCAAACAAGTCATCGGGCCGATTAACATCGGACCGGATGCGTGCCGCCATAGTGCAGGTGTTCGGCCGCCTATCGGCCGCCTCGTTGCCTCTTTGCAAAAGTTAGTCGGGCCAACACCCGCGTCGTATGTTTTGACGTCACCGGCCCGACTTTTTGAAGGGTGTTCGGCCGATTATCGGCCGCTAATGTCTTGCTGGCTGGGTTGATGTTTCGATAAGACGGGTCATGAACTCTGTGACCTCTGCCTGCCTGCCTGCCTGCCTGCCTGCCTGCCTGCCTGCCTGCCTGCCTGCCTGCCTCTCTCTCTCTCTCTTTCTCTCTCTCTCTTTCCATGGGCAAACATATCCAAATATAAGCGTGTTTTACCTCGACCAACTACATCTGCGGTAGATAAACAGTTGCGGTTTTCTTCATTTCATCCACATTTTTCTGACATATAAAGTTTTTTTAACAATCGTGTGTAGTTACAAAAACATCCAAACACAACAGAATAAAGCGTGAGCACACATTCGTGCACACACACACACACACACACACACACACACACACACACACACACACACACACACACACACACACACACACACACACACACACACACACACACTATTTAAACTATTTCCAAAACATAGCAAAATCAACCTTACACAGTTAACGGGAACACAGATAAACTACTTTTTTTTATCACTAGCGACTGAGAAGGCAGTGTAAGATCTCTACGGTCCCTATAAATATACCGGCTAATTTCAACAACACACATTATTCATCACTCTCTTTGTTCCGAGGTCAGTCTGACACAGCCGCACAAAAAACCCCATTAAACTTGAATAGTGTGCAGCAGTTGACGTTATGTGCAAAGCAGTGCCATCGCAAAACATCGCCATTTATGGCCCTGTCACACCTTAACGTATTAGCCAGCGTATGCCGACGTATCAAACTTTCCCTAAAACGCTGGCGTACGCTGAACAATTGATGTTTTTTTCAATTTTGGGCGTATACATAGCGTATTTATAACGAGTTGGGCGTATGCATAGCGTATTTAACGAGTTTGACGTACACATATCGTGATAGTAACGTATATAGAAGATTTCGATAACTTATAGATAACGTATACCAACGAATGCTTAACGTGTTGCCGACAACTTATGTCCAACGATAGTCTAACGTATGCATAACGTATGCATAGCGTATGCATAACGTATGCAGCGTATCGCCGACGATCACAAGTCGTAGCCTATATATAAAACAATTTTTTAACAAGAAGGGCAAAGCCCATACGACTCACATGCTTGACCTTGACATGACCTTGACCCTCAAGGTCAAATAACTAAACCTAGCAATGACATCATACACTAAGAACTGCTTTACACATTTTTCCTACCAAAATACATGTGACCTTGACCCAAGGTCAAGGTCATCCAAGGTCATGCAACACAAAGCTGTTAATTCAAGACATAGGAAGTACAATGGTGCTTATTGGCTCTTTCTACCATGAGATATGGTCACTTTTAGTGGTTCACTACCTTATTTTGGTCACATTTCATAAGGGTCAAAGTGACCTTGACCTTGATCATATGTGACAAAATGTGTCTCATGATGAAAGCATAACATGTGCCCCACATAATTTTTAAGTTTGAAACAGTTATCTTCCATAGTTCAGGGTCAAGGTCACTTCAAAATATGTATACAATCCAACTTTAAAGGACCCTTGCGACCTTGACCTTGAAGCAAGGTCAACCAAACTGGTGTCCAAAGATAGGGCTTACATTGCCCTGTATAGCATACATAGCTAAGGTTGCCATTCTCGATAACTTCAGAAAAAAATGCGAAAATGTGAAAAATTGTCGTTTTTAAGACAACAATTACGGCCCCTGTGACCTTGAACTTGAAGTGAGGTCAAGTTGCCGCACATGTTTTTTGAGATCTTGTAACCATACACCATCAGGCCACATCAGGTGTTGATAGACTTAATAGTGTCCAAGAAATATCCAACGTTAAAGTTTTCCGGACGGACGCCGGGACGGACGGACGGACGACTCGGGTGAGTACATAGACTCACTTTTGCTTCGCATGTGAGTCAAAAAGGGTGAAGGCATCGTCACCGATGAAGAAGTAGGGCACATCCTCGTTGTCGTTGGGAAGAGGCTCAGGGTCAGGAAAACCTAGGGTACGCATTCCTTCAGCTCACAGGAATTGTAAATCTGCGCATCTGATGCTGATCCAGTACCACTAATATCTGCCCAAATGAATTTGTAGTCGGCATCTACAAGCGCCATCAGAACAATGGAGTAGAATCCTTTGTAGTTGAAGTATAGACTCCCACTCTTTGGGGCCCGATTGAGATACAGGTGAGCAAGTCTGCTTGGCAGAGCTCCTAGTTTTCTCTTTATCTTTAGGTTTGTCGGCCATGTTGAAAATCAACAAGTCGCGTAATGCGAAATTACTACATTTAGTCAAGCTGTGGAACTCACAGAATGAAACTGAACGTAGTCCGCCGCTAGTGCAAAAGGCAGTGAAAGTGGCGAGCCTGTTTGGCGCGGTAGCGATTGCGCTGTGCTTCATAGCACGCTTTACTGTACCTCTCTTCGTTTTAACTTTCTGAGCGTGTTTTTAATCCAAACATATCATATCTATATGTTTTTGGAATCAGGAACCGACAAGGAATAAGATGAAATAGTTTTTAAAACGATTTCGGAAATTTAATTTTGATAATAATTTTTATATTTTTAATTTTCAGAGCTTGTTTTTAATCCAAATATAACATATGTATATGTTTTTGGAATCAGAAAATGACGAAGAATAAGATGAAATTGTTTTTGGATCGTTTAATAAAAAAAAATTTTAATTACAAGTTTCCGATTTTTAATACCAAACTCACTCATTATTTTTTAAGCCACCAAGCTGAAATGCAATACCAAACCCCGGGCTTCGTCGAAGATTGCTTTGCCAAAATTTTAATCAATTTGATTGAAAAATGAGGGTGTGACAGTGCCGCCTCAACTTTTACAAAAAGCCGGATATGACGTCATCAAAGGTATTTATCGAAAAAATGAAAAAAACGTCCGGGGATATCACACCCAGAAACTCTCATGTCAAATTTCATAAAGATCGGCCTACACACACACACACACACACACACACACACACACACACACACACACACACACACACACAGACACACACACACACACAGACAAACAGACACATACACCACGACCCTCGTCTCGATTCCCCCCTCTATGTTAAAACATTTAGTCAAAACTTGACTAAATGGTCAACAACTGCTCAAAAGACAAGTGGCAAAACGTTCAAAAACGCTAAGAAATCTTCTAGTTATACAAAAAAGGAACGCTCTCATCAATTCCTGAAGAAGTGAAGAAGGACGTAGATAGGTTACCAATATTCGATGGCCTTCCCTGAGAGATAGGCCGATGGCTTAAGAAACAAGAAGGGCAAAGCCCATACGACTCACATGCTTGACCTCGACCTTTAGGGTAACTAAACCTAGCAATGACATCATACACTAAGAACTGCTTTACACATTTTTCCTACCAAAATACATGTGACCTTGACCTTGGGTCAAGGTCATCCAAGGTCATGCAACACAAAGCTGTTAATTCAAGACATAGGAAGTACAATGGTGCTTATTGGCTCTTTCTACCATGAGATATGGTCACTTTTAGTGGTTCACTACCTTATTTTGGTCACATTTCATAAGGGTCAAAGTGACCTTGACCTTGATCATATGTGACCAAATGTGTCTCATGATGAAAGCATAACATGTGCCCCACATAATTTTTAAGTTTGAAACAGTTATCTTCCATAGTTCAGGGTCAAGGTCACTTCAAAATATGTATACAATCCAACTTTGAAGAGCTCCTGTGACCTTGACCTTGAAGCAAGGTAAACCAAACTGGTATCAAAAGATGGGGCTTACTTTGCCCTATATATCATTTGTAGGTGAGGTATTCAATCTCAAAAACTTCAGAGAAAATGGGAAAAATGTGAAAAATAGCTGTTTTTTAGACATTTATGGCCCCTGCGACCTTGACCTTGAAGCAAGGTCAAGATGCTATGTATGTTTTTTGGGGCCTTGTCATCATACACCATCTTGCCAAATTTGGTACTGATAGACTGAATAGTGTCCAAGAAATATCCAACGTTAAAGTTTTCCGGACGTCCGGACGTCCGGACGACTCGGGTGAGTACATAGACTCACTTTTGCTTCGCATGTGAGTCAAAAACCGGAGCACCTCAAAACACGTCATGCAACGTGGGTTGAAGAAAAAGGAATGAGTGTCACCATGCCTTCAGGGCATAGAGTTTTGTTTTTAAGAGTTATCTCCCCATGTTACCATGGATGAGCGCTTCAATACCTTAGCAACCAAACGAGGTTCATTGCTATCTATGTGAGTTGGGTAAGAATATGAAATTTAATTTGATTTTATGACAACTTTAATGAGCAAACTAAAGGCTTCCGAGCTGAAATGCAATCCCATAGTCCGGACTTCGTCAAAGATTGCTTGACCAATATTTCAATCTATTTGCTTGAAAAATGAAGGCGTGACAGTGCCGCCTCAGTCTTCACAAAAAGCCGGATGTGACGTCATCAGACATTTATAAAAACAAAATAAAAACAGAAAAAAACGTCTGGGGGTATCATATTATTTTCAGGAACTCTCATGAAGATCAGTCCAGTATATTTCTTTGAACCGCTCTAAACACACACACACACACACACACACACACACACACACGCGCGCGCGCGCACAGAGACATACATACACCACCACCCTCGTCTCGATTCCTCGTCTATGTTAAAACATTTAGTCAAAACTTGACTAAATGTTAATAAAAAAAAAAGCATCACCATCTTGCGAGGCGATACGGAATCAGTCTCTGCACTACGTAAGTCAAACACTTCTATCTATGTATTTGAAAGATCCCACATCAACTACTGACATATTGCAGTACTCCTAAACATCAAGAGCTTTCTTTCTTTATTTGGTGTTTAACGTCGTTTTCAACCACGGAGGTTATATCGCGGCGCAAGCAATGAAATGCACGCATGACAAAACAACAACTCAATAAAATAACCATAACATGTTGGGCGTCGATGATTATATTTCACGGTTGACATGCAGTCTAACGTGCGTGTTCGTTCGTGTTTGTGTTTGCATGCGTGCGTGAGTATGTGTGTGTGCCTCTCTCTCTCTTTCTCTCTAACACAAATACATGCAGACACAGACACTGAAACAGACAGACACACACACACACACAAACTCTCTCTCCCTCTCTCTCTCTCTTCCTTTTTCATCTCTGTAGGAGTGATCGACAGCGAGAGGGGCGGCCTGTTAACCCGTGATTTGTAAAAATGTAAAAAAAAATAATAAATCGCGGGGCGCGCCTCGCGATTTGTAAAAATGTTTATACAAATCGCGGGGAAATTAGGGTCACTTCCTCCCAGTGGAAAGCTAGCAGCAACAGAGTCGTGCTACCCCAAAGTCAAGGGATCTATTATATATATTTTTTTGTGTATGTATTTCTTGTCCCATCGCTTGGAAATTCGGGTCCCTTCCTCCCAATGGAAAGCTAGCAGCAACAGAGTCGCGCTGCCCCAAAGTCAATGGATCTATTAGATTTTTTGATTTTTCAGTACAATACTAGATTGTCTCATCGCTGGGAAATTTGGGTCACTTCCTCCAACTGGAAAGCTAGCAGCAATAAGTCGCGCTACCCCAAAGTCAAGGGATCTATAATATTTTTTTAATCTATTTCTTTATTGTCCCATCGCCGGGAAATTCGGGTCAATTCCTCCAAGTGGAAAGCTAGCAGCAACAAAATCACGCTACCCCAAAGTCAAGGAATCTATTATATATACGTGTATACTTTTTTTCATTTCTTTATTGTCCCATCGCTGGGAAATTCGGGTCGCTTCCTCCCAAAGGAAAGCTAGCAGCAACAGGGTCGCGCTACCCCGAAGTCAAATTTTTTGGTTGTTTTTTCCATTACTAGATTGTCTCATCGCTGGGAAATTCGGGTCACTTCCTCCAAGTGGAAAGCTAGCAGCAACAGAGCCATGCAACCCCAAAGTCAAGGAATCTATATATATATACGACTTGTGTCTGTCTGTGTGTTTGTGTATCTGTGTGTTTGTGTATTTGTGTATTCGCCATGCACGCCCAAAGTTCTCGATGGATCTGCTTCAAATTTGGTGGGCTTATTCAGAGAGACCCCGGACACAACCTCATCGATGAGATATTTCAACACGTGCTCTCAGCGCGCAGCGCTGAACCGATTTTGGTTCCACCTCAGCTATTTTGGTTCCACCTCAGCTACCCGGGCCCCCATACCGACACACCATAGCCGCTACACCACATCACAACGCCAAAGTTCTCGGTGGATCTTTTTCAAATTTGGACACCGTATTCAGCTACACCCCGGACACAATATCATCGATGAGATATTTCAACACGTGCTCTCAGCGCGCAGCGCTGAACAGATTTTTGTTTTTGTGTTCATTTCACCATTATAAGTAACTCTTCCTTATCTTCTCATATTCTCCAGGTTTTCAGCGTTTACCTCCCTTCCTTCGTATGGTGCACTCATAGTGAGTGGAGCGTCTTCGGATATTCCCGGCGTTCTGTTACTCTTACTATTTTTAGAAGGTCAACGCAGTGTACAGAACGTAAATTGGACCCGTAAATTATCCTCACTGTAAAAGTGCAAAGGTCGAATCAATTTATAGCCACGCGAAAAATACACTGTCATCTATCTCTCTATAGATACGGCTTCTCTGTGTTTTTGTGTGTGTGTGTGTGTGTGTGTGTGTGTGTCTCTATATGAGCAACACCTGTGCATTCTTCAGTTCTGTTTGTGATGTGGTCTGGCGGCTTTTGTGTAATTTTATGTACTGGCCTTCCTTTGAGAAGCCATAACTTGCTCAGTCCTGTTTGAGTGGAGTTCGCCTCCAAAGGTGATTAACACGGTTACATTCGTCGACAAGGATGGGACTCGATATGGTCAGGAATGGCATTATGGCCACTGAATCATTTTCGTGCTGTTCCCATTCCACGAATCTGGGAGGGACCTAAGCTTGGCGGGTCCATTGTTCGGACCCGGCAAAGCCGGCGTACGGCTCTAAGTATTTCTTCCCGGCGCAGCCGTACCCGGCGAAGCGGGTAATCATCTAGTATTATATATGTATAGGTTACAACACGAGTGGTTTTTTATATGGCTTGTATTTCAGTCAAGACCCAGCGGATGAATATCATCGGGAGACACGAGCCTCTGGCGAGTGGCTCTCGATTGATATTCCCGCTGGGTCTTGACTGAAATACAAGCCATATAAAAAACCACGAGTGTTGTAATCTGTATATCTCATTCTACCATCAAACACAAAGTGTAGACTACTAGCGGCACTGTTGCGATCTGTGCAGGGTAAAACTGTTGCCAGCGAGACTTAGCCCTTTTGCAACCTTAAACTAAGTGACCGTCGCTGAAAAAAATAAAACGAATGAGTGCATCGATAAGTACGCGGTAACACTACTTTCAGACCATTTAAAAGCTTTAAGTAAAGGTTCATAAGTTGCAAGAAAGTAATGAAGTCGAATAGAAATTAATTTAGTTGAAGCGCACAATTCTTTTGTTTTGCGTTTCAGGTCGGCAGAACGGGCGAAACGGGTTTGGGACCCATTTGGCTTACTCGATTCAGAATCGATTCCACGTTGTTTTTCTCGAACGTGTGTAATTAGGCTTATTGACAGAGAAGCAAATTTTAGGGAACAAATATGTAGGTTTAGATTTAACCATTTGCTCCCTATTTGAAATGTATCTACGTGATAAACTGTTTTGCGAGTGTGTTTGCGATGAACTTAAACTGGTATGGCTTTGAGGGAAACGCGACCGACACGTCTGTCACCGCCGATTGATTGCATTTTGAAGGAATATGACTGGATTACGGAAAAATATGTGGACTTACTGCAGAGCCAGGCAAAAGAGTAGACTTGCTCGCAAAACACGTGAAACAGCCGATGTTTGATAGCTGAAGGCGCACACCAAAACACACTACCGACAGATTCTCAAAAGTCGTCTGCTAAGGATGCAAGGGGAGGGTACTCGTGTTTTTGTTTTGGTTCGCTAGCATCTGGTTATCTTGTAAGTTGAATGTTCGTTTTTTTCGACCTGCATTGCTTTCATAATGAAAGAAACTTTTGCTTATTGCATCTCATACATCAGATCAGTTCTGAGATTCATTTTTGCGTGCAACTGATATGGTTTTCTGAGCCGTGCAATACGATTTTAGAACTTCATACAAATGTGTCACATTGTTCGGCGCGAGGTCAAAGGTCGGGAGGAAAGTAGTCCTTTGCCCAAATCGGAATCTGCACTATCATATATTTTTTGGAGTCCATGATGTATTTATTGAGCTATAAAAATACAACATATATACCCATACTGAAGTAACAGAGACAAAGAAGGGAGGTCATGGGATATACGTATATACTTTTTTCATTTCTAGATTGTCCCATCGCTGGGAAATTCGGATCGCTTCCTCCCAATGGAAAGCTAGCAGCAACAGAGTCGTGCTACCCCAAAGTCAAGGGATCTATTAGGTGTTTTTTATTCCCATTTCTATATTGTCCTATCACAAGGAAATTCGGGTTGCTTCCTCCAAGTGGAAAGCAAGCAGCAACAGAGTCGCGCTACCCTAAATTCAAGGATCTATATGACTCTGTTGCTGCTAGCTTTTCACTGGGAGGAAGCGATCCTAATTTCCCAGCGATGGGATAATAAAGGAGAGAAAGAAAAAAAATCTAATGAGTAATGGATCCCTTGACTTTGGGGTAGCACGACTCTGTTGCTGCTAGCTTTCCACTGGGAGGAAGCGATCCGAATTTCTCAGCAATGGGACAAGAAAGACAAGAAAAAAAAAGATTTTTAAAATTTTTTTAAAATTTTTACAAATCGCGGTTTTAGGTTCGACGTGATTTGTAATTTTTTTTAAACATTTTTACAAATCAGGGGTTAACACGGCCTGCCCAGAACTAGCGTCTAAACTCTCTTTTTGCGTGTTTTGTTGCGCCATCGTCCCGCACATAAACCTCTTTAACAAAGCCACAGAGTAGAGTAGTGCATGTGTTGCACTGTTCATGTCAAGTACTTCAGACGCCTTTCCTGGTAAAAGGGCTGTTAGTAGAGGAACACAGTGAATAAGCTGACTACTCAAAACGACTTCCGACTACAATATTCGCTTTTAACATAAAGTAAATGGCAATGTTAGAAATAGACAACATTTTGCTGGGATTTTGTGGCATTGATTATTTTCTTTGTTCAATTCTGTCTGTCCATCTGTTCTTCGATCCACACAGTTTTGAAGTCGAGAAAAACTCCTTCGCATCCCCAAAACCAGGACCAAGACCTTTGGTGAAAGAACCTTTAGGTACCAGATTCCGACCGTCTGGAACTCGCTTCCAAGTTCTATCTGTGACTCCAGCAGCCTTTCCTCCTTCAAAACACAACTCAAAACACTGATACCTGTTTCGTAAAGCCTTTGCTTAGCCTGAGTAGACTCTCCACAACTCTATTCTGTTTTGGAACTCTCTACCCTGTATGTGCTTTATGGTCTATTTGTCAATGGTATCTTTGTGTGTGCGCGTGCGTGCGTGTGTGTGTGTGTGTGTGTGTGTGTGTGTGTGTGTGTGTGTGTGTGTGTGTGTGTGTGTGTGTGTGTACTTTTAACATTGTACGCTAAATTTTGCTTAGTGCTTGGGATCTTGGTGTTATGTCTCAGTTAAATCGAAAATTTTATTGTAAATTTTCATTTAATAAATATACCTACCCGAATCACATGTAGCATTGACACAATCGGAGATGCTAGGTTCTGAAAAGGCTAACCGTCTAAGGGAAGCAACCCCAACCACAAAAAGTGTAAACGTAGCCATGGTAATGACCATACACCCGGGGAGTTACCTCCCATCGTGCATGCCATGTCACTACTGCTACTGAACACATGGTTCATATCATTCGACCTAAAGAATAAATTCTCCAAATCAAAAGCGGGGTTGGCGGGAGGGAATATACTATGTGATTCGGGTAGGTATATTTATTAAATGAAAATTTACAATAAAATTTTCGATTAAATTACATATTCCTACTCCGAATCACATGTAGCAGATTACAACAACAAGGCGGTGGGAAAGAAAAATCTAACTCACTCAAAAAACCTTGCCAAAAACCTGGACCGCTGCCAAAGAATCAGGGCGGTCCCAGTGGGAAAGAAAATCTAACCCACTCAAAAGCCCTTGCCAGGGCTGGCCCACTGCCAACAGGCAGTGAGGGAACCAAGGAAAGTCCTGATTGACAGCCGAGAAGTATCTCAGGCAAAGCGAAAGAGACAACCTCAGAGATCCAGAAAGCTGTGCTCAGCACTTCTTCCAATCTCCTAGCCGTAAAAAACAGCACAGGAATAGACCCAAGCCTTGGATTAATAACCCTGGCGAGCCAAGGGAAAGACAAGCTTCCCCCCCCCCCCTTTTATTGGAAGGAAATGCTAATGTCCTGAGAAGATCCGTGCGTAAGGTTGTCCCCTCAACTGAGAAGGACGAACCCCCGCGGTGACCTTAAGACAACCATGCCAAAGTCTGCAAACCTTGGGATGTAGTAAAGCCCAAAAGGCTTGTGAGAAAGAAGTCAGCTCAAAATAAGAGTGACCAATCCCCACGAAAGAGCGAGAGAGAGACATCCAAGCACTACGTACCAGAGTCCACCTCGAAGAGAAAACTCACAAATAGAAGGTCGCCAGTCATCCCCTACCAGTCCCTGCGAACGCAGGGAGAGAGGTAGCACCCGACAGCAGCCACTTACGACTGTGCGTAAGCTACCGGAAGTGAGGACCCACGGTGGTCAAAAACCGATGTGACTGGCAACCATAAACAAAATGGCTAAAAGCCAGAATGTTCCCAAAACAGTCTGCTTGAAGGTAATCGAGAGTGAATCAAAAACCGAAAGCAGAAAACCAAGACTGGTAAACGTAAACCGTGAAGCCAGCCAGCCATAAGACTCCCGAAACCAGAGTTCTCAGGGAAAAAACAGGCAGTTAACTTCCTAGCCAAATCAAGAGCCTACCTGAGTTTGGCCAGAAACCCAGAGCGCGTCTGTCCCTGTCTGAAGACAGAGTCCAACGCGGAGAAAAACGGACAACCGCCCTAGACAAAGTTGCCTTTTGTAGCCGGGCGACTGTAAGGAAACCCGACCCAACGGACGTCATCCGGACTCGCCTCATACTAAGATGAGGAAGAAGAGAGGAAAGGCCCAAGACTGAAGTCACAGGAACCGAACCTTAACTAAACCTCTGCCCGAAGGAGAAGAGTAGCCAAAACCTGAGAGAGAGGAGGAAAGCCACAAAGAACTACTCCTCAAACATCCATTGTCCAAGACAATGCCCCCTCAGGAAAACCTGAATGTTACCTCCGAGGCCAACTCAAGTGAACCTTAAGTTTGGACGAAACACCAGAACGCGTCTGATCACTAGAGAAAGACAGAGTCCGACTCGATGAAAGACAACAAGGACCAAAGTCCGAACGTTTGTGGCCAAACAGGGGTAACCTGAAGCCAGAGAACCCCACAAGCCACAAGAAACGGGAAGGCAACAACCACCATCGCCGCAACGTGGAATGGCTGTTGCCCGGCCAAGGCTGCCTATTGGCTGCCAGCTTAGCTTAACCAGAGGAATGAGCATGCTTCTGCTAAGCATGTTTCTGAGTATGCTAGCCCTACCTTCCTTCAACCTTTGTAAAGCAGTCAGAGACCTGGTGATCTCTACTCGACTGAATCTCTACTGCAGGCAAAGTTTAAGCGACTCTCTTTGACTGTTCAGGGAACTGAGAACGCGAAAGAAACGAGTCCCTCCGACACCCGCCGTACGAGCGTAGAGAAGGAAGGGCAGCCTCATCTGCTCCATGCTCACCCTAGCAAGGGCTGGCCAACAGAGTAGAGAAAGGAGGCAAGTTCCAAAGGCTGAATAAGCAAGAAGGAACAAAAGGTGAAGCCCGTGTAGCCGAAGCCAGCCAAGGCTGAGCATGTTCCGGAACTGAACCATAGTAGAAACAGCGGCAGAACCAAAACACTAGAGATACCACCTTCGGGAGGAGATGGCCTAGCCAAAACCTGCAAACCGTGGTACCTACAAAAGGTGACTAAGGAACCGGAAGTAGAAAAAACATCCTATCTTCACGGAACGGAAGTCCGACATCGACAACAAAGTCAACCAACAAGGAAGCCACCAATGTCGATGCACCCAAGGGAAATCCTGAGCCGAAGCTTGAGCTGCGACGGAAATCCAGAACGTGTTCGATTGCTGACTAAAGACTGAGAACCAGAATAGCTCAGCTACGAACGCAAACCGAAGTCACAGTTGCTGGTGGTAAACTGATGAATGAGATGACCGGAAACCGGAAAACCATCCAACCGGAAAAAGACCTGACTTATCCCCCTACTGACGGTCGTGAATAGGGGAAACGTCCAGGGCCACCCGAACTGACTAGGCAGTAAACGCAACACCCAACAGGTAAAGTGAAGACTGCCCCGGCTGAGGCTAAAAGCCTAAATGCCCGTAGGCCAGCCGCTGTTCCTCACCCACCGACCTCCGAAGGAGTGTCAGGAAGAGGAGAAGTGTATCCGAACAGAGCCGGAAATGCAGCAGACAAAACCGCAAAAAACGGAAGCGAAAGATGCATAGAGTAGACTGAGGCCGGAAGCCCGAACGCCCGTAGGCCAGTCCTCTGTCAACTCCAGTCAAAACCGCAACGTGTACTTGAAATGGAGGACTTATGCTTCCAGTAAAACCGGAAACACCGCGCCGACAACGGCTGCCGCACTTGTGAAACACAAATGCCCACGACGGAACAAGAGTGAGACAGAACAGAGGAGGACTGGGGCCGGAACCCGAACGCCCGTAGGCCAGTCCTCGATCAACCCCAGACAAGCCACTACGTGCGCTTGTGATGGAGAACCTATGCTTCCAGACAGGAAGTGTAGGAGGCCGAAGCCCCGCCCGGGAAAACCTTCGACGTGACCTCTGCCGCAGCTTAGAGGACAGCGTTAAGCCTTTTTCCCAATAACCAGCACGTGTGGAATCGCTGACGACAGACTGAATGTCCGACACAACCGGCGAAAAAACCGAAGTCCACGTACTGGTGGAAGGCCGGTGAAACGGCATAACCGGAAAACCGGAAATCCGTCCCCCCCGACGTCGTCCTAACTCATGCCTCGACCAGGCTAAGAGAGAGAAGACGGCAAGTCTGCAGCCGCAGGCACCGGAACGGCAGTCGACGCGACAACCGAAGGTTGAAACGCTGACTACATCGGCCAGAGCTGAGACACCACCTGCCCGAAGGGCTGGCGTTGCTCCTCAGCTACCGACATCCGGGAGGAAGTGGAAGCGAAAGGAGCAGTAAATCCGGGTGGAGCCGGAAAGCACCAGACGAGACCGCGAAAAGCGGAAGCGCCGAATGCGAGGACGGAGGCCGGAAGCCCGAATGCCCTAAAAGGCAACGTCCGGTCAACCCCGGAAACGACCACAGCGGGTGCGTACGTCAGAGGACCTATGCTTCCAGCGAGTGCCGGAAGCGCAGCGCCAGAAACGGCTACCGCCATTGCTCCGCCACACAATGGTCTTCGAGGAAGCCAGGGTGTGACTGAACAGAGGACGAATGCCCGGGGGGCAACGTCCGGTCAACCCCGGAAACGACCACAGCGGGTGCGTACGTCAGAGGACCTATGCTTCCAGCGAGTGCCGGAAGCGCAGCGCCGGAAACGGCTACCGCCACTGCTCCGCCACACAATGGTCTTCGAGGAAACCAGGGTGCGACTGAACAGAGGACGAATGCCCGGGGGGCAACGTCCGGTCAACCCCGGAAACGACCACAGCGGGTGCGCACATCGGGGGACCTGGTCAACCCCGGAAACGACCACAGCGGGTGCGTACATCGGGGGACCTATGCTTCCGGCGAGTGCCGGAAGCGCAGCAGTCGGAAACGGCTAGACAACTCCGGAAACGACCCCAGCGGGTGCGTACGTCGGAGAAGTAGCCGGAACCAACTGCCGCCATTGCTCAGCCACACAATGGTCTTCAGTGAAGCCAGGGTGCGACTGAACAGGGGTTTGCGGGTCGTGAACCCGCCGAAAAGAGCTGTGTCCCAGCAGGGACTGTCCGACGGCCTCACGAGGGCCTGTGGACCAGCTCGACTTACTTGAATCGCCAACCACAGCGGTAGAAGACGAAGAAGCAAAACATCCGCCCTAGACAACGTCTCGGCCGGAAGCGTCAAAGAAGCCAACAAGGTGACGTCGCCCACAGACAGCGGGACCAACGGAAGACGCAGGCTTGGAACGCGAAAAATTCTTCACAAAGATAAAGCAGACACCTGCAACACCTGATCTGCTAACGGCAGAGAAGGCGAGGAGAAGAAACAGGACGTACAACAGTATATGACTGCCCCACAAAGTGTTTGTTCGAGGCAGAAAGAGTAACGAACAAAACATAACAAACATGTTAAATCCGAAACCACGACCAGTCCTACGGACTGGTAGATACCTGCTAAAGCCTAGCCAAGTAAACCACTGTCAGCAACGCTGATACACAAAATGGCGGCCAAGCGATAAGTTACTGGACAAAATTTAGAAGTCCAAAACGGACGAAAATTAAGCAATAACAAAAATTCCTGTCAAAGTAATGACGAAATATGAAATGGCTTACCAACTAACAAAGCAGAAGGCAAAAACGCAGGTAAAGTAAGGAGAACCTCACCATAACATAGGCCTAGCCACATAAATAAGCTGTCAGGAAAGCTGAGCAACCGAAAGTGGCGGCCACAAGATAAGTTACTGAAACGCATTTAGGAGTCCAAACGGACAAAAAGTCAGCAACTATAGATAAATTCCTGTCAAACCAAAGACAAGAAGGAACAAGCTTACCAACTAAACAAAGCAGCAAGCAAGTAAGAAGGTAAAATTACGTTTACCTCCAAAATACATCGGCCTAGCCACAAAATCTGTCAACTCATGCTGACAACAAAAATGGCGGCCAACAGTAGTCACTGAAATATCACAGGTCCAAACACGGACGAAAATCAGCAACTACAACAAATTTCCTGTCAAAATAATGACCAAAATGGAAAGAGCTCACCAACTACGAAGCAGGAGGCAAGATAGACGGTAACGTGGCCGGTGGGTGTCAAAACAACACCAAACAGCGCAGCCACAGGGGAGCCCAAAAATCAACAACCTGCTCCCTCGAAAGCTGTAAGGTCGAATGATATGAACCACGTGTTCAGTAGCAGTAGTGACATGGCATGCACGATGGGAGGTAACTCCCCGGGTGTATGGTCATTACCATGGCTACGTTTACACTTTTTGTGGTTGGGGTTGCTTCCCTTAGACGGTTAGCCTTTTCAGAACCTAGCATCTCCGATTGTGTCAATGCTACATGTGATTCGGAGTAGGAATATGTAATTTAAA
>NC_090253.1:21377412-21430496 GCF_037325665.1 Littorina saxatilis | reverse complement strand
AGAGAGAGAGTCTCAGAGACAGAGATAGAGAGTCTCAGAGAGAGAGAGAGAGAGAGAGAGAGAGAGAGAGAGAGAGAGAGAGAGAGTCTCAGAGAGAGAGTCTCAGAGAGAGAGTCTCAGAGAGAGAGAGAGAGAGAGAGTCTCAGAGAGAGAGTCTCAGAGAGAGAGTCTCAGAGAGAGAGAGAGAGAGAGAGAGAGAGAGCCAGGCAGGCTGGAAGTGACGGGCAAGTCAATAAGCCATTAAGAACTGAACACATCCAAACCGCAACTTATTTTGACATGGTTGCATCACTTTACCACAAACCGCGTTTCTACAGGAGGGACTCGAGGAACAATGTGCTTTTTGTGGGTCGCATTATCATTGCAAAAATAGCAGGTTGTCGACAGTTTATTACGAGGGGTGCACTTTTGCTGCTATCGTCGCTTGTCTTTCTCGTTGTATGGCGCTGTTTTATGATGTCCTTGTCATCCGCATATCCAGTGCAAATTCCTGGGAGGATGGATGGCGGGAGGAGGAAAGGTTGGGACGGGGGTGGGTCTCTCACTCTCTTTCTGGGTCTCATCTCTCTCGACAACCCTCTCTCTGTCTCTCTCAATTTTTCACACACACACAGACTCACACACAGACACACACACACACACACACACACACACACACACACACACACACACACACACAGACACACACACACACACACACACACACACAGACACACACACACACACACAGACACACACACACACAGACACACACACACACACACACACACACACACACGCACACTGACATACACAGACACATATACACACACACAAACACACACACGCTCTCACACACAAACACACACACACACACTGACATACACAGACACACACACACACACACTGACATACACACACACACTGACATACACACACTGACATACACACACACACACACACACACACACACACACACACACACACACACACACACACACACACACACACTGACATACACAGACACGCATGCTGACATAAGGCCACGTAAACAACGCACCATCTTGAACAATTAATCTAGAAAACAAATCTCTGTTAAATTGCAGCAGAAAAATATGAAAGGTTATTAGGACTCTTTACTAAACGTATATATATAGATATAAATACTGCCGCTATTTCAAAATCATGGACTTGGAAGCTGAAAAGCATTTTAAAGTAGTAAACATCGCCATTCAGAAGGATGTCATCGGTCCTACTTGTGTAAGACTATCCGACATGGAAATGATAAACCAACTTAAGCACACATTTAAACACTATCAGGAGAAAAACAAATCAAACATGTTTTAAACATAGCGGTGAGGTCACTGAGACCTTTTTTACATTTAGTCAAGTTTTGACTAAATGTTTTAACATAGAGGGGGAATCGAAACGAGGGTCGTGGTGTATGTGTGTGTGTGCGTGCGTGCGTGTGTGTAGAGCGATTCAGACCAAACTACTGGACCGATCTTTATGAAATTTTCCATGAGAGTTCCTGGGATTGATATCCCCGAACGTTTTTTTCGTTTTTTTGATAAATGTCTTTGATGACGTCATATCCGGCTTTTCGTGAAAGTTGAGGCGGCACTGTCACGCTCTCATTTTTCAACCAAATTGGTTGAAATTTTCGTCAAGTAGTCTTCGACAAAGCCCGGACTTCGGTATTGCATTTCAGCTTGGTGGCTTAAAAATTAATTAATGACTTTGGTCATTAAAAATCGGAAAATTGTAAAAAAAAATTTTTTTATAAAACGATTCAAATTTACGATCATCTTATTCTCCATCATTTTCTGATTCCAAAAACATATAAATATGTTATATTTAGATTAAAAACAAGCTCTGAAAATTAAAAATATAAAAATTATTATCAAAATTAAATTTTTGAAATCAATTTAAAAACACTTTCATCTTATTACTTGTCGGTTCCTGATTCCAAAAACATATAGATATGATATGTTTGGATTAAAAACACGCTCAGGAAGTTAAAACGAAGAGAGGTACAGAAAAGCGTGCTATCCTTCTCAGCGCAACTACTAAACCGCTCTTCTTGTCAATTTCACTGCCTTTGCCATGAGCGGTGGACTGACGATGCTACGAGTATACGGTCTTGCTGAAAAATTGCATTGCGTTCCGTTTCATTCTGTGAGTTCGACAGCTACTTGACTAAATGTTGTATTTTCGCCTTACGCGACTTGTTCTGTCCTTACCTTTGTACTTCACGGTATCTGAACCAGGAATAATTACCCGAACTTGCACTAAAATCTACCAAAGAGTGACCTCCCTTTGCACTTTCACGGCATGTAAGCCAGTAACGATAACCCAAACTTACACTAAAAACTATTCCAAAGTGACCTCCCCTCGCACTCTTACAACATCTGACTCGGGAAACGCTAACCCAAACTTACACTACCACGCACTTTTTTTTCCACAAAGACAGCAGCTAGTCTTACCAAAGACCCCGTAAGGGGCTCCGCTCACATTATATGTAACTTCAGCAGGACCGACGACGCACTGCAGCTTATCCCAGCCCGCGTTGCATGAAAGGAAAACAGGCCAAATACTCGTCATAATCCCTATCGCGGCATAAATAATAGGCCGTGCGTCGTCTGTGCCGCTGAAACTGCGCAGGTATATTCTGCCCATAACACTGAGAAGCAGACTGTTCTTGTTTTGCTAACCTCGACTCCCTGCTTATGCAGAAAATGTAATCCTCCATGCTCGGTAAGCACGACGGCTTTGAAGTCTGCGAGAGGCAGACCTAAGCAGCCTGCAAAGTGCCAGCCACGGTAATAGAGGGGACAACGGTTCAATGCCAAGCGACGCTGGCTGCAGCTGTTTCTGCTCAAAACTCTTCCTTGATCGAGAGTTTTTGCTTCTACCGTTAATTGCTCTCGTTGGTGATGTAACTGAATTAGATGCGAGGATAAAGACGTGACTAATTGTAACTTGTAAGAGATGATGTGACTTAATTACAATAAGTTTTGGGTTGCTAAAGGTATTGCTGGTAAATATTAACTGAATTATAATCGATTATGTCATACGGGTGTACTTTTCTTCTTTCTCTTTGTGATTGAGAATATTTGGTTACCCTATATACCATACTGAAGATATAATAAAGTATCTGCGATGGTGTGACTATGAGTTTTTGGTTGTTGTAGCCTTTACTGATGGTGTAACTGAATTATATTCGATGGCGCCATTACAGTGCACAAAGTCATGTATCTGTTTGTCCATGCGTTCGCGTGTCTAGATAGCCAGGTCAATATAAGGACGAACCTGAAAGGCTGGACAGTAGTTTCCCATGGGCCATTCTCTCTGGCAAAGAAACATGTTCCAAAGACTGAGCACGAAATATTAAACCAATGCGTAAGTGACCATGACCATAAAGTAATAAAAATGAGGGGGAAAAAAAAGAAGTATGGCCATGATCCCTTATGCTTGCTTGTCCAACTCCTACAGGCAAGCAGCCGGGCTGTTGGTTTTGTATGCGTCAGTAAAAGTTGACGGATGCTCTTATTCCGTGTTTAAAGCTAAACAGATCTGTTGTATAGTGAACACGAGAAGGTTTGTTTGCTTGTTTGTTTGACTTTGCTTAACGCCCAGCCGACCACGAAGGGCCATATCAGGGCGGTGCTGCTTTGACATATAACGCGCACCACACACAAGACAGAAGTCGCAGCACAGGCTTCATGTCTCACCCAGTCACATTATTCTGACACCGGACCAACCAGTCCTAGCACTAACCCCATAATGCCAGACGCCAGGCGGAGCAGCCACTAGATTGCCAATTTTAAAGTCTTAGGTATGACCCGGCCGGGGTACACGAGAAGGTATGCACCTTTAAAATACACATGTTACCATGAACTCATGTGGCTTCCAACGTTGGGGTGCGAAAAGACTACAGTACTCCCCGGTTAACGTCACTACCGTTTAAGGTCACACCTCTGATAACATCAATCAGGGTGTTGGTCCCGACCTAAAGCCTTCTTTGTATGACTAAGAAAACCTTGCTTAGTGTGACCTCGGATACGGGAACACCTCTTTTTAGGTGACCCCCGTTCTGGTCTCTAAATGCAGAAGACCACCGCTGAAGATCAAGCGAAACTGAAACGGAAAAAAATCTCCCAATTTTGCGGCCTTGACAGAGTTTTTTTTTCTCCATATGACGTCAAAAGAGAAGTGACGCACAAATGTAAACGTCATCAGATTATTTGGCCCGATTATTTTACCCCAAAGAGGATGAGGATGAGGAAATCTTTCGCAAATAAAACTTGGAAAATAGTTCCCGCCAAAAAAGTCGCTGAACCAATCAAAATTGCCAACGGAAACCACTTTGACAGAGTGAGACCCGTGGATGATGACAGATGTAACTGCAGTGTGCCCGCTCCCCTTCTGCAGAGGTGCATGAGGCTAGAATTGACCTCATGTTGTAATGAATGCCATAAGCGATATTTGAGTAGTGCCAATTTTAGGCCAAAATAAAAGACTTTGTTGAAGATTTGAGATATTTGGAAGCTCTCTCTCTCTCTCTCTCTCTTTCGTTCCCCCTCTCTCTCTCTCTCTTCTCTCATGGTCTCTGTTTCTGTCTGGTCTGTCTGTCTGTCTCTCTCTCTCTCTTCCTTTCAATTTCCTCCCCCCCCCCCCCCCCCTACTCTCTCTCTCTCGATCTCCCTCTTTTTAACTCTGTCTCTCTCTCCGTCTGCTCTCTTTATCTCTGTCTGTCATGATCAGTTTGTCTCCTCTCTTTCTATGTCTCTTACCTCACCTCCTCTCTCTCTCTCTCTCTCTCTCTCTCTCTCTCTCTCTCTCTCTCTCTCTCTCTCTCTCTCTAATGCAGCTGATGGTCTCTGTGTCAGTGTCAGTATGTATGTCAGTGTGTGTCTCTCTCTGGATCTGCCCATTATTACGTCATTGACTTTCAATTGGCGGGAAGTCTTTTATGAGGCCTCAAACTAAACTCTGATCTCCTCGGATAAGATCAATTTTTTCTACTGAAATTGATCTTATCCGAGGATCGGTTAACGTGTCCCTCGGATAAGATCACGATTTTTTTTGGTTTCAAGGGGGGTCACCTTATCCGAGGAGTACTGTACCAAAGCCCACGAGTAGGGAAGGGGGTCGGGCGAGGGAGGGGGTAGGGGGGGGGGGCGGGTGGAGGGTATACATTCTGGGTTTTCTGGGTTGACAAGGGGTTAGAGACGACAAGCGGTGTGTGGTGTAAAGACTGTCATTTTCAGGTTGTCCTCTTCACCCCGCCTGTGTCAGACGCAGACCGTTTAGCGCAAATCGGGGGACAGCAATTGGATGCTGATTGTTTCCGTTCTGGTTTACCAAGCGTGTAGGGGGGGGGGGGGGGTATGTGACTCCGTTGAAACAGCGGTAGTGCGTAGAGGAAGCTGGAGCTTGAGTGTATGTTGTGAAGATAGGTCAGTAACAGTTTGTGGGTGTTTGAAACGTTGGGGATTTTGTCTGGTATGCTCCCATTTGATCACAATCAGGGTTTGGGGGATGGAAACTTGCGAGGACAACATACAACGAGCACACACACACACACACACATACACGAACGCACGCAAACACACACACACACACACACACACACACACACACACACACACACACACACACACACACACACACACACACACACATTACATTGACCCGAAGTGAACTTCCTGTACAGCGCAAAGAAAAACGTGCACCGTGACACGTGTCCTCAACCCTAAAACCCAAACGATCCAAAATCAAACTGAACTTCTTAACGAAAAGTACCCCATTATCTTTAAACCACTCCGAAAACGAACAACAAAAGCTGAGTTGCACTGCGTGCGATAAAGAATTAGAAATCAGTCTCCCCACTGCTGAAGACAAAGACAACAATGTGGAGTCAGAAATACTAAAAAATATTTTATAACGGTTATCTATGGTGGGGTAGAGAAGATCACAAGGACCGGTTATCACGTGCACACGAGTGCATGTCCTACTGCATCTCGCTGGTGGGCTCGCTGACTATCTTTAACTGATACCCTCAAAGTGCAAGTCTGAAAACAAGTTTCCTTTGAAGAGAAGAAGCGAGTATCCAAAAGGCAGTAAGCGAGGCAGGTCAATGCCCCAACAGAGAACAGAAAGAATCAAAGAAAGAAAGAAAGAACTCAAACAGTCCGTTGTTCATCTTCTTCAGGCGTAAAAAGGTGTATTTTCCACACACGAACGTCAGTGAATTAGTCAACAGAGTTCAATGTTTCTTGCAGCTTGATGGTGGAAGCAAAGAGCGCCCCCTGGCGTAGGGGAAGCTCTTTGGTGGTGGCAGTGTTAACTTTGAGACTGATATCGCGAAGTCCAATTAAACTGGAGTAGGAATGACTCAAACCAGTCGGACTGAAAACTTGTTTTTCTTGAAACAAGGAAGAAATAAGGAAGGTGATACCATGCACAATGCATTTCACTGTACTGTCTTGCTTTCAGAATTTCTGAAAAGAGAAGTGAAATTACGGACATTTCAAAAGGTGACGTCTGTGACCAAGGACCGAACCCTGGCCTAACACTTGCCGGTGTAACACGAGAAAATTACTCCCACGAGATTTTTACTCCGGAGTAAAAATTTCGTACGAAAATGATACTCCCTTTACGAAAAAAGCACTCCCCCATTACACGAGAAAATTACTCCCCACGACAGGCGAGTTCCGAGTAAACATTTCGTACGCAAATGTTACTCCCCAGACGAATAAAAAACGAATAAATTACTTCACCCTAACACGAGCAATTTAACTTCCCATGTCAGGTGTACGAAATGTATACTCCCTTGTCCCCTGTTAGTCTTGGTGGTGGAAGGGGTGGAGGGAGGGTAGCGCGACATTCGTTTGCGCGAGATCACATATTGGCATTATCCCTTCGCCCGCATCCCATTTTCGCGTACGAGATTTTTACTGGAAGTAAAAAAAATGGGGAGTAAAAATTTCGTGGAGGGAGTCATTTTTTTCGTGCCTTGTGGAGTTCTTTTCTCGTACGAAAAATTTACTCGGAGTAAGAATTTCGTACGAAATTTTTACTCCGGAGTAAATTTTTCGTGGAGTAAAAATTTCGTGTTACACCGGGGCAACTCGGAGTCCTTAATTGGAGCTCATGGTTGCTGTTTTCCTAAAGATCAGTTTATTCTTTTGAATGTATTGACTTTAATTCAAAACGAATGATCATTTCAAACGTGTATGTATCAGTATGAATGACAGATGACCGCTTCTTGGCCAATAAACCTTGGGGCAGATGTCCCCCACAGTTCGTTGGTGGTCTTCGATACTGTTTTTGATTTTCCAAAGAGGATTTCAATTTTTTCATTCCTTTTTTGACAGGCACATAGCGAGGCTTTGCATTCTTTGATAGGTCTGCGTTTATCTCAAAACTAAGTAGCACAGTCACGCACAAAATGGCGCACATAATCGCGATTGATTTGAATGACAACCAATCCCTGCATAGCTCAGTGTGAAACATAGTTTTGACCTTTCGAGAACCTATGACTAAAGAGCCTAGCCCACCAACGGACCTTTAGCCTGTCAGTGTCCGCGCGTGTGTGTGGTCATACATTTCACAGATTAATAAATCTTGATTTCCAATAACTGAATAAGCGTTAACAACTAGGTACCACTCCTAGCATAGGCCCTGAGATGAGTTTCCAACTTTATTTCTAAAACTGCGGCGTTGGAAGCCTGATTTGAGATGTGCGTATTGTAGGCTAAGATTTTATGTTATCTTTAAGTTCAAGCAGATTAATCTGGATACCCGGGGGGGAGGGGGGGGACTCTCACAGATCGTCCAAGTTCTCTTTGTGAAGCATATAATTCAGTCATGATGACACCCTCTGAAGTTGACTTGCATGATCCCCCCCCCCCCCCCCCCCCTCCCCGATTATTTTGCTTTTATCGATGGCTGTGGAATACGAGATGTGGTTGTTTTCACTCCCTACGTACGGCTAAAATATCAGATTATTTCTTTCCACATAGGCCTGATAAACGACAATTTTTAAAGGGAGCCCTACATCGAGAATGAACCCTATTAGTCCAGCCTGAGAAGGATTGCTCCCTTGAAACAGATTTCACATATCTCTCCAGTTTTGCCTTTAACATATCAACCGCATTATGAATGAAATCCGTTACCTGCAGTAATGGTAAGGGGAGTAAGGTATTGGGGGGTCTGGGGGTGCAGAAAACGAGGAGTGTCGGTTACGTGTGCGATAAGAAATTGAACGGGAGAAGAACGACATTTTGAAAGTAGTTTGTACCAGTAAGTTAAACTGGGGAGCCCTACATCGAGAATGTAGCCAGTTGGTCGCTATCAGCGTGAGTTCGAACCCCACGTTCGGCGAGAGATTTATTTCTCGGAGTCAACTTTGTGCAGACTCTCTTCGGTGTCCGAACACCCCCGTGTGCACACATGCGCACAAAAAAGATCCCAAAAGTTCACAGCGAAAGTCTCAGGGCTTGGAAAACATGAAGACACGCATGCATCATCCCTCGTCTCTGATTATCATGATCGTATTTCGATACTTTGACGAAGAAGACAGCCACAGCGGGCTTGTTCGAGTCAAAGTATCACACCATATCTTCAGCATATTACCAATACCTGTCCCAATATAGGCCAACTGGTCTAAGAGGACGTTAAACCCTAATAGTCAGTCAATAAGTTAAAGCAGCTGTTGGTACCCGTGCGACAAGAGCCTCCTGCCTCACACTGTCCCCAGCACATGTATCCCAGATACCACAAGGATGCACATTACCCAATATTGACGGACTGTGTGATATCTTCTGCTATGGTCTGTTGAGACAGTGATATCAAAATCAAGACCGGAGGTCGAGATTTTGATATCACTGTCGAAACAGACCAATAGCAGAAGATATCATCACACAGTCAGTCAATGTTAGATATATTGCTAATTCTTTGGACATTTTGTATTTACTGTAAAGAAATTACAAAAGGATTTGTCTCAATTTTGGCTGTTCCATATCCCTCCCTCTGATTATTATTTCTTTTTGTTCACTCTTCTCTTGTACTTTTCAGTATTTCAAAATGTCTTTTCTTTCAAAAAGTCTTTAGTCACTTGCTCAACTAAATTCTGGGATCATTACATTTTCATATATATTTGTTTGTTTTTAAATTAAGGTGTTTTTGTTTTTGAAGTGGGGAAGCAATAAAGAGGTCGTCGATATCAAAACTGATATCGACGGAAATGTCGTCGATATCACTTTTGCACTGAGCTCAGTTGACCAATGGAAATCCACGTAACATATGAAATAGCAATATTCTGCTATATTAAGTTGGCTTCTGATCGATCACATTTTATTGAATGCATTCTATCATGTTATTTTGTCTCAACGTTCCCCGTGTGATCGCGTCCGTGGGTGTATGCTGTGTGCGTACTCATTTCTCTGCCTTCGTGCATGAAAGTTGTCAGAAAGAGAAGGGGGTGGGGGCGGTTAAACGGGGGGCTTTTGTCCGGGGGGCAATTAATCAATTGTTCTCCCATGACGGGGGGCAATTGTCCGGGGGGAAATTGTCCTAGGGGGCAATTGTCCGGGGGGCAGTTGTCGGGGGGCAATTGTCCGGGGGGCAGTTGTCCAGGGGGCAATTAGCCTGCTACCGTCTCACATTGCTAGATGATTCGACACAAAAATTATTGAACCCCTAACTGTCGTCATGATGGCCATTTGCTGTTTATGTATTCTACACTTGTATCGTAATGTTAAGGATGTTGAACACCAGCTGCGACAGGTCTTCCTAAAACCGTCTGTGGCATTTAAGAAATCATATTTGTATGTTTCATTTTTAATCTGACTTCGTAAGACCTTTTAATACCGTAGTTTCACAAATCAGTCGACATAACTCTTTAATTCTGTGGCTCCTTGGTACGACCACTTGTTACAGAATTATTTGTACATTATGTATTACACTAACACCTTGTTCTTTATTTCACAACACAAAGAGTATCGGGTTATCCGCCAGATGCTATTTGATGGTGTTCCTCTCACCGACAAGATAATACCCGCTTGCAGAACAGGATTACAAGGATATCGGAGATTTATTACAGGTTTTTGGAATACATTCCCGTGGATTTATAGACTGACATAAAACGTCGGCAAGGCTTGCTTTTATCGCGTTGATCTCTACAGAGAACAAATGACTCTATCCTCAAAATGCAAGCCGCTCAAACGCATTGATATAGAGTCTTCCGTTAAAGATACCTGCCTTCCCGTGTAAACAATCGTATACAACAACAAAGATTCGTTCAGGCTTCTTCATGGAACAAGAGCATCCTTTGACTTGGACACATACCAACAATCACACGCCTGGCTGACCGGCACGGTTGGCCTAGTGGTAAGGCGTCCGCCCCATGATTGGGAGGTCGTGGGTTCGAACCCCGGCCGGGTCATACCTAAGACTTTAAAATTGGCAATCTAGTGGCTGCTCCGCCTGGCGTCTGGCATTATGGGGTTAGTGCTATAGGACTGGTTGGTCCGGTGTCAGAATAATGTGACTGGGTGAGACATGAAGCCTGTGTTGCGACTTCTGTCTTGTGTGTGGCGCACGTTATATGTCAAAGCAGCTGGGCGTTAAGCAAACAAACAAACAAACAAACAAGCCTCGCTGCCACTGATCCGGACCTAGAATTTCGCTGATTTATTTTCGTAAATGACACCTATGTCAATGTTCAAAATGTCCACGGTAAAACTTTAAAATCTCACTCTGTACAGGCACCAGCCATGTTGATTGAAGTTTTGGTATGTGTGCAAGTGAAGGGATGTTCCTTGTCCCGGGCAGCGTTGTTCCTTGTCCCGGGCAGCGTTGTTCCTTGTCCCAGCGTTGTTCCTTGTCCCGGGCAGCGTTGTTCCTTGTCCCGGGCAGCGTTGTTCCTTGCCCCGGGCAGCGTTGTTCCTTGCCCCGGGCAGCGTTGTTCCTTGCCCCGGGCAGCGTTGTTCCTTGCCCCGGGCAGCGTTGTTCCTTGTCCCGGGCAGCGTTGTTCCTTGTCCCGGGCAGCGTTGTTCCTTGCCCCGGGCAGCGTTGTTCCCAGACCTTGGTCTTCGGCCCCTGGCGCGTACGTTTTTGATCTGACACAATGGTCTGAACCCTGGCAGGATGGCCGTCCGATAGTTTAGAAATAGATATTTTGAAGGTCTTCTGACCATCAATGTTCCTAGTAAATGGACAAAGTCAGGACATTAGGACCTATACATATTTTCCACCCAGGTCAAACTGTGACCTATGTCCTCTGAGGCAGGGAACAACACTGTCTTTGCGAGAAGAAAAAAAACCTTCGTTTACGTAGGGCTGTGATGATCTACACGATCGCTTACACGGGGAAGGCATTCGGGTATCTTTATAACAAACCGTCATGAATGTTTTATCGTTACTGCTCCGACAAGCAAACGGACTCTAGTTCAAACAGCTCACGTTTCTTCAGATGTGCCTCGTGTCTGGCGGGGCTCCGCTTTTAATTTGGCGTGTAGTCTGTCGGCTCGCCTCTTAATGTCCAAAATGTACTCCACTTCCACCCCTTCTCACTTGAAACCCTACCCGGCAAAACTTTTTCTTCCTTTATTTTTTTTTAAAATCCTGTGGGTTTCGGGGTGAATCCTAACCGACACTGAAAACTTGTTCTTCCTTTATTATTTTTTTCTAAGTCTGTGCCCAGTGTCTGTGTTTCGGGGTGAGGTGAGAGAAGGGAAGGGAAGGGAAGGGAAGGGAAGGGAAGGGGGTGGGGTGGGGTGGGGTAGGGGGTGTCTGGGTGGGGTCACGTATCAGCTGTCACAATGCGCCGCGGCTTCACAGATCAAGACGTGTACGACTCCGGGACTGTTGTGCACCCGGGGTACACTCGAGGCTTTGAGATGAGAGGAAAAAGACGGCTTGATTCGGGTCGGCTTGAACCTGATCTGCTTTGATCTTTTGTTGGACGATCCAGTCTCGGTGCGGGTGTTGATTAACCTACGACTGAATGCACATTTTCTTTATGTGGTCGCGGGGGATTTTTCTATTCTCTCCTATGAATGGCGGTGAGACTATGCCCCTTTTGGCAGCTAAGCTCTGTCGGGATTAAGACACCCGTTTGGCAGACGGGGGGCATTCTACATTTCTATATTCTAGGAATGCCTCTTATACACGATCGAATTACATACGATTACTGCACTAAGATAAACTGGGGAAAAAATTGCAGATCGCCAAACGACCCGTGTCAGAGTATTACCACTCTGGACATGAACAATCTGTTCAGCTCAGATTGTCAGTTAGTCTGCATGTCAATCTATCAGGCAATCAGTCAATCGTTCATGATCAGTTATACAATTAGTCAGTCAATCGACAAAGGATGAACCGATTAAACAATCGTTCAGTCGGATAGCCAGTCAGTCAGTCAGTCTATTCTATTCAACCGGTCAAATAGGATCCATGTTAAATAGGAGATACATGCATACTTCTCTTGACGGCGTGGGCACGCGTCGCAGAATAAAGCCTAACTGAGCCTCTGAGGAACATGACTGCATACATACCCTACAACAAACTGACACCCTTCCTCCCTTTCACCCCCCCCCCCCCCCATTTCCTGTCTCCGACGCCCCACCCAAAACACTCGAAATCAACCTAAGCTAATTGAAAATCAACTCAGACTTGCTTCATTTCACTCGGCGGAGGTCCACCAAATCCGTCGAAAGTGTGATTCTGATGGATTATCGTGACCATGCAATTTAGCGATGGAACACTAATCCAAAGATCGTCCTCTCACCTGCACGAAACTCATTAACTATGGTTGTGATGTTTTTGAAAGTGGTCTGATGTATGTAGCCTTGGGAACTACACCTCAGGTGAGACGGAACGACGGAATACGAACACCTGCAAATGTCTAAAGTCCACCGTTGGTGGTCATATAAACAATTAAATCCCTCCGCCCTGAACTGTCCGGAACACACACAAAATTAGAGGATGAAAGTTTCTTAATCAGTTCAATGCTTGTTATTCCCTCAGCTACTAGGAGATTGGTTCCGCTTACCTCTCACTTACTCCATTCTTCTTCTTGTCGTTCGCTGTTAGATCGTCAGTCCGGACTGCAGGGCGAAACGTGCTGTCCTCTCCAAGTCCTCTTTGGGGCCGCATAGCTTCTTTTGTAGCGCTGTCTCCTGTGGCCAGATGGTGTCCATCAGAGCACTGTGGTATGGACAAGCCTGCAGGATGTGCCCTGCTGTCTGATTCTTGCCACACGGACATAAGGGGGAGGGAACTAGCTTCAGCTTTGTGGCCATAATTATGATGGTTTAGTCTGTTATGTCCAGTGCGGAGTCTGAGTAGGACGACTTGTTCTTCACGTTGGAGCAGGTGGTAGTCATCTACTCGATTCAGAGCTCTTACTTCCCTTTTCTCTCAGATCTGTCCAGAACGAGGAGTCTCCTGCGTGTGCCCCTGACGGTCGGCAGTCAAGGAAACGACCAAACTTATTTCAAATCTTCGAACACTTTGCCGTCATTTTGCAGGGGTTGCCGAACTTTCTTTTTACGATTGGGGAAGGATGCCGCCGTTCTGGACCTGCCTACAACTTCCGAAATGTACCGAAAATTGCCGAAACTTGTTCAACCGTTTCGGCTAATTCATCGTGCTAGTATCGTACGACTATGGTATATTTTATAATCTTCATATTCCTCCTCCTCCCCCCCTCCCCCCCCCCCCCCCCCCTATCTTTACTTTGCTCTTCCTCTTCTCTCTCTTTCTGTTAACCTATCTTGCTTACGTGCTCCTTGGAGAGAGAGAGAGAGAGAGAGAGAGAGAGAGAGAGAGAGAGAGAGAGAGAGAGAGAGAGAGAATTGAACTTTATTTAACAAGAGAGAGAGAGAGAGAGAGAGAGAGAGAGAGAGGGAGAGGGAGAGAGAGAGAGAGAAGAGAGAAAAGAGAAAGAGAAAGAGGGGGAGAGGGGGGTTGGAGAGACAGGCTGACAGAGAAACAGAGGTATAGAGGAGAGACAGACAGACAGACGGACGGACGGACAGACAGAATCACTAACGCCAAAACCAATAGCAGTGCAACGCCATAATATAAACCTGGTCAAACAGAAGCCCGAGCCTTCGACAAGAAGGGTCTCAGGAGTTAGCTTACCTGATTAGTGCACATAGGGATTACATACAGTCAGCCAAGCTCTTCAGATTCCCCTTCATCCTCCCAGCTGTGCTCTCCACCTCCTCCGTCTACTTTTTAATATATTCTTTAAAACTTTCTTTCGAAAGCTCTCTCTCTCTCTCTCGCTTTCGTTCGCCCTCTCTCTCTGTGGCGCCCTATCTCTCTGTGGCGCCCTCTATCTCAACACACACACACACACACACACACACACCAAAATCCCCCCCCCCCCCCCCCCAACGACAACAACAAAATGCACACTCGAAACTACACGCACCCAAACGAAAGAATCAGGTATGAAGGTAATTTAAATGAACAAATAGCGGTGCAACGCCGTCATACGGGACGGGCCCCAGTCAAAGAGAGAGAGGAACAGAGAGAGACTCCCGAGTCGGCTTACCCGATTAACGCAGGCAGGGATTACCACCAGTGCGCCAAGCTCTTCTGATCCTCCTTCTCCCTCCAACCCCCGTCTTCGGCTGTTTTTGGTTGTTTTTGTTTTTTAATAGTTTTATTTATTTTGTATTGATGACCACAACAGAACTACCTTCCCGAAGCCATTTATCTCTCTTTCTCGACAATCGTCATGCTCTCTGTCTCTGTCTCGCACACACACACAAGCACGCACACACATCCACACACACACGCGCGCGCGTGCGCGAATACGGACACGGCCTCCGCCAAACGAAGAAACACGAAGGACCTGGGGAATCAGCTTATCCGTTTTGCACAGATGGGGATTTTCACTATTTGTCGCTGGTCCATCTCCAGCTTAATTTTTTTCACGAGAATAAGTTGCCTAACTCTCCCCACCTACCTCCCTCCCCCCCCCCCTCTCTTCCACCACCACCCCTTCTCCACACTCTCTTTACACTGTCGCATTTTGCCTCAATTGTCTATCTTCGTCAATATTACTTAACTGCTAAAACTCAACCGGCGGGGAGAGAAAAGTACGGAGAGAGAAAGTATAGAGAGTGAAACAGAAAGAGACCCCCCTTGTGTCTATATCTACCTGGCCAAATTCCTGGCCCTCCCCGCCGTCAACGCAAGACAGGTACGCAGTATTTTCTCTACCTCCGGCCTCGAAGCTCAGGCAATCCTTGCCTCAACTCCACCCCCACCCCCCACCCCCACCCCCCACTCCCCCCCACCCCCCTTCTTTTCTAACCCATCTAGACATCAAACGTCGGACCGGCTGGTCGGAGCGGTCCGTATTATCGGCTTTGGTCCCTGTGTGTTCAAACACACAGCGATAATGTATGTTTTCCCTCTGACATTTTTGCGCCCTGCTACGTCAGTCAGGCGAACGGACTGTGGCAATGGCAGATTTATGGAAAGCCGTTTGGCTCATAACTATTACAGCTGTAATTTAAAATAAATACACCTGTATTTAATGATAAATACAGCTGTATTTAATCATAAATACAGCTGTATTTAAAAATAATTACACCTGTATTTAAAAATATATACAGCTGTATTTATTATTAAATACAGGTGTAATTATTTTTAAATACAGCTGCATTTAAAAATAAATACAGCTGTATTTAAAAATAATTGCACCTGTATTTAATAGTAAATACAGCTGTATTTAAAAATAAATACACCTGTAATTATTTTTAGATACAGGTGTAATTATTTTTAAATACAGCTGTATTTATTTTTAAATGCAGCTGCATTTAATAAATGCAGCTGGAACAAATTAGAACTTGAATCGGAAAATGTACGACATGCAAAGCGACAATCTCGTGGAGATACTACTTCCGGTTTGCGCCATGCACCTTCCAACAGCCCACCATTGCGTCAATTTGTTGCAGTCTGGTAATGAGCCAGAAGAAGTTTTAAGAAGGTAAGCAACGTTTTGTTTGCTTGTTCATTTGTGACTTAATGGAAGAAACAATGCGTGATCTTTGAAACACGGGTACCGGGTCCCGGTTTGATAATACTGGGGGTCTGACTAATTACTACGCGACCACACGCGACCTTGCACTACCTTGCGCGACCTCAAACTAAAGCATGTTCACGTAATATTTTTATATATAGTATCTTCACAACAATGTCTGACTTCATACCAATTTTTAAGTCAAAGAAATTAAAAATAACGGAGTTATAATGTATTTTGCGACGAACTATCGAGCTAAAGTGAAATCATCGTGATTCAGCGTCCGACCATGTTCGCATTCGTTTAAGAACGCAGGCTCAACCTCAAACTAAATAATATTCATGTAACATTTTATATATCTAGTATCTTCACAACATGATCATACTTTGAACCGAGTTTTAAGTCAGAGAAGTAAAAACAAAGTTAATTCTGATGCATTTTCAAAGAGCTAGCGAGCAAAAGTGCAAACATCGGATGATTTCACTTTAGCTCGATAGCACGTCGCAAAATACATTATATTTATAGCTCCGTTATTTTTAATTTCTTTGACTTAAAACTTGGTATAAAGTCAGATAATGTTGTGAAGATACTATATATATATAAAAATAGTACATGCACCTGCTTTAGTTTGAGGTAGTGCAAGGTCGCGTGTGGTCGCGTGCGGTCGCGTAGTAATTAGTCAGACCGACCACTGGCAGTGGCAATCAAAGATGGCGTGTGATTTCAAGCAACTTTCTGTGTTTTGGAGTTCATTAAATGTTGGGATGAATATGTCAGGTTTGAGGATGCACATTTCTGTAGGTTCATCTCGGTATTCCACCCCCTCGGCTTTCTGTTGTAAATATTAAGCTGAGCACGGTGATCGAATGTGGAAGCTACGTTTGGTCAAAGGTCACAGAAGATTTGCGTCGTGCAGCGAAGGAAAGAATCGCGATCTTGTTTCCGAATCGGTACCTCTTTGTTTTTCATTAGACCTGTCATTCTGCCTGCTCGGCTTTGTTAGATGTTTGCATATCGTGTTGCTATTTTCTTTGCTTTTATTATTGTTTCTTACTTGTGCTTCGTTTATCGATACAACGCAAGTAATAAAAGTGTTTGGCAATTTTCAGGGAAAATGGAATGCTACAAGTACAACGCATGGTGTATTCCAGGATATCTGATCAAGAGTTGGATGCGTTGGTGGAACCAATTACTGCTTCCAACAAGCTTACTGGGTCCTTAATGATACAAGCTCGTCTGAAAGGACAGAGGACAGTACTTCAGGTAACTCTTCTGTGCTGAATATTAGAATAGTAAAGCTTCAAAAAGGAATTTTAAACTGTTGAAAAACAACTGAGAAATGGACCAATGTTTCACAGTCACAGATTCTGATTTTAAAGTTAAGTAATACCGTTTTTATATTTAGTCAAGTTTTGACTAAATATTTTAACGTAGAGGGGGGAATCGAGACGAGGGTCGTGGTGTATGTGTGTGTGTGTGTGTCTGTCTGTCTGTCTGTCTGTCTGTCTGTGTGTGTGTTTCGATCCATCATACAACGCCGCAGCTATGGAGGTCAATGCGTTGCTTCGGCAGGGCACTGTGGACTCCCCTAGAGTTGTATTTTGGGACCATGATTTTATGTTTTCCGCTGGAAAACAGTTTACGTTACCTGAATTTGCAGCGTCATTTCCTGGGTGATGGTGTGCATCTAGCAAACGTATATTCCCAAGCTTGGGACCTGTTGGCGTAACATATCAAGATCAAGAAGATCAAGCAACGTCAGGACAGGCCAGGTTGTACAAGTCCCTTCGTCAGGCGATAAACACAGTCGGTTTTTGTGTGATTAAATAATGTTGTAGCCGGGTCAGGTTGCATTGTGCGTTTTGACTGATCAGCTTACAAAGCACGGGTATAGGAACAGGGAATCTTCAAATTGTTTACATTTTCTTTCTTGTTTGATGCGGGTGGGTGGCATTATAAATCGACGGCTCTAAATGGGGTCAACCAGATCGGTAGATGGGAAGTAACTCGAGTTTATGACAGGCTCGTTGTGGATGATGTCCCTTGTCTAAAAACCAGTTCAAGGTGGAATGGTTCTTCGATCAACACGATTGTTGAGTGTTCTGTCAAATCAAGATATCGTGACATGTTTCAACAGTATGTTTCTGTGTTGGTGGATAGTATGGATCAGTGTTTTTCCAGAGTACTTGGAAATAATTTTCAGGTGAGATTCTGATGAACATGTTGGTGTTACGATGCCTTTTCATGTGAGCGTTTGTCAATTCAGAGAATCAGAATATTTGTTCCTGTGGAGGTACTGTATGTCAATTACCTCAGGTGTTTGTCATTTCAGTGAATCAGGAAATATTGGTTCCTGTGGAAGTACTGTTTTGTCAATCACCTGTTATTTTGCCTAGGAGATTCCAAATTTATTTTGATTGTGGTACTGTGGGCTAGGTAATATTTCATGTGGAGGTACTGTTGTCACTTGTGTTGGCTGGTGCCTCACAGATTACAAACACTATTTTGGTTAAAGTACATGTACCGTGGGCTAGGTAATATTTCATGGTGGGGCTGATTTTTCAGAGAATCAGAAAACATGGTTCGCTGTTGTTCTTTTTGTCAAATTAAGCTATAGGGCCTCAGAGATTCCAACATTAGTTAGTATGTGGATTTGTTAGCCAGGTATTATGTTGGTGTGTGACAGTTCAGAGAACCATGATGTAATTTCCTGTTGGTGTTCTGTTTGTCATAAATGTATTGAGCCTCAGAGATTCCAAACTCGTTTGGTGGGGGTACTGGGTGCCAGGATTTGAGTTTGACACAGAAAACACAATTGGTTTGAAGTACTTTGGGCCAGATTTTAATCAATTTCTTTGGTTTGTATTTCAGACTCCCAAAATCTGGTGACAACTTCAGAAGTATGGGATATTAAACACCTTTTACAGGCTGAACAGTGAAGGAGTTGTTAACTCCTGCAAGGAGCAGCAGACAAGTTCAAGGCTTATGTGTAATTCTCAGTAATCTGACAAATAAGGCTGTGTTCACATATCCTGTTTTTTATGCACAGGAATATGCCTCCCAGGAGGGCAGCATCAAGGCGGGTAGCCGAAGTGACCCGAGCCGCTGCAGGTCGGCCGAGGGCCAGCAACCAGACAGCCGCGCAGCGACAACCCGGTGGGTTTGAGTCAGCCACAGCAGGAGGGGAAGAAAGCGCCACTGCTTTGGCCGCGGTATTGGCTGAGCTACGCAGGCTGGGGGAGCGGCAAGAGACCTGCCAAGTGGCCATTGTCTCGCTCCAGAAAGACAACCAACGTCTGCAAGAAGCTGTTTCGGGTGATCGTGAGGCCATCGCCTCAACATCGGGATCGATGACAACCGGTACCAGCAATTCTACCCTGTCTGGCTCGGTTGCCAACCTGGTCAACACAATCACAGGTGAGGCGGCCACCGAATTGGTGCCTGTTGTTTTGTTCGTCGAGGATAAAGTTAAATGCAGGATCTGGGGCCCGGGGCGTCAATCCACAATGACAACTGAAAAGTTTCAAATGGAAGCGTGTCAATGTTAATTGTAATTCAATCTGACAATGATCTCTTTCCTGCGTTCATGCGGTTGCAAACAGACCAGAATTGGTTCTGTTCTGTTCACATAGTACTTTGAGTTCACTTACATGCAAGGGTGATGCACAGTATTCCTATGGAGAGAACTTCATCTTTAAGTGTACTTCGATTAACTGAAGATATTCAATTGTTTACTTCAATGTGGGAGGTGTGCAATGTGTAAATACACATCAACTCAGTCAGTAAGATTTATGTGCAGGTGTATGATGCAGAGCTGTCAGCCCCTATGAAGCTTCATGTGTAGCAATCTTGAATTTATAGTGTAGCAAATGGTGTTTATCTTTAAGTATTGCATCATCTTATAATCCACTGCACCTGCATGTTTATATGTCAAGACACAAATGTTGCAATAACTGTGTTCAGACAAGAAAACAGCAGCAGGAACAAATGAACATTGTAGAGTGTCTGTATAACGAAGTAGCATTTTCTGTTTTACAAGTAGCATGCTACATCGAAAGCGTAATAGTCTGCAGCTCTAATTGGGCCACTAATGTGGCATGGTGCTTTTGGATTCCACAAGTTATTTTGCATGTTGTTTTTAAGGCAAATGTGTCAGAAGCTCCTAAAGAACTTTAGTGGGTAAGCCTGTGACATTGTTGTCCACATAGAGAATACTATATGGTTTCCTATGAAATACCAGTTTTACACAAGTTGTGCTTTTAAATATTAAACTGCGAACAATATTTCAAAACACTAGTGTAAAACTGGTATCAAACAGGAAGCCATGTAGTATTCTGTTTATCCTACATACAGGGTTCGTACAGGTCATGGAAAGTCATGGAATTTGATTTTTAATTTTCCAGGCCTGGAAAGTCATGGAATTTCAATTCAAGTCATGGAATTTCAATTCAAGTCATGGAATTTAACATAAATAAGAAAGAAAAAAAATTAACCTTTAGCACGCCAGCTTTCTTTCGGGTTGTTTCTTGACAACAAAAAGTATGCGGAATTGGAACGAATTACCAAGGAAGATCTTCGCAATGAACTGTGTATCGCGGTGAAAAAAATGACAGTGCGTCAAGTCACAGTGTTAGTGACGGTTATGAAACGGAATTTACGAAAGTGCAGATGGATACAAACAGTGGCTGGTCCAGTTTAGTGAAATGACAGGACCAGCAAACATTACCGATAATCTGACTGCGTAGCAAATGCTTGACTTGCTTGTCAAAGAGACACTGCGTAGAAACTGACTCAAATTCAGTGCAAAGCAAGCCAGTGTCAAAACTGGCAGTGACAAGATGTAAAAAGTTTGCGTGTTCGGAAATGGCGACCTGTGGATCTAGTCATGGAAAATGCTATTGAGGCTCATGGAAAAGTCATGGAATTTTGTTTCTAAAAACCAGTGGGGACCCTGTACATACTGTTGCATGTTCATTGCTGTAAATGTCCCTTTGTCGAAGCGCCCAGATTGAAGAAGCTTAAAAATTGAACCTGGATCTCTCCGAATGCCTCGTGTAATCTTTTATGTCAAAGCAAGGAAATGTCACTGGTGTGGTGTTTACGTTCTTAAAATTCTTCCGAGTGTTCAAAGAAGGACGCTTGTTTCGGTATTGGAGGCAGTGAAAAATCAGGTCCTTGTCAGACAAGACCTCTTTACACATGCAATGTAGAGTGAATGGTATTGTTATGACATGAGTGGTATGTCACGTTAGTGTAATAAGTTGTATTCTTACACGCTCCACAAAGGCACAGAGTACGGGGAGCCATCCAGCGGGTTGATCCTGGTGGAGTAGCTGTCAGAGCTTTGGCGTTGAGGCCCACGAGACGTCGTCTGTACCAAGTATCAGGACCAAACGCTCTCTGGCATCTAGACGGATACCACAAGTTGATATCGTGAGTACAGCTACAAATACATACACTGGGCACAAAAAAATCCTTTTTCAAAATTTGGTGAATGTTGAGTGTGTCCGGTGGTGGGGAGGATGTTGGGGGTTGTGCCAGTTTGAACATGGAATTTGAGTGGATTGATACAGGTGGCATAAGGAATTCTCTTAAACATTATTTTATGACGCTGGAATCTTTCTTTTAAGACCTACATAACCCTGAGATAATAAGGTCTTATAATGGGGGTAAACTTACAGAGGTTATGAGCAGAATATCTTAGAGAACAGCATACCTGCCAATTGCTACGATTTTGGCGCAGCATGCTCCGATTTTGCAGGAATTGCTACGCTGCTACTCTAAGCCCTGAGCTGCTACGCTAAAAAAAAAAAAAAATGACAAGCGTGCAAAATGTTCACTTATTGCTTGACAATCAACAATGAACATTGCATAACTAGTCGAGTACCGATGGCTGGGAACCACTCCGTTATGACTCGATATTGTCCACGTGACTTGCTTAGCAAATCGTGAATTTTATTGCAAGCATTCGCATTTCCGGTGACTCTATGCGCCAATTGTGAATTTGATTAGAATATGCAATGCACTTGTTAAGTTGTAAGCTGTGCACAGTGACGGTGTTAGAAGTGGAAACTGGAGGGAGACAGGATAAAAACGGGGAAACGTAAGGGTGGTGAAGATTATGGTGCAAGTTCCACGCCGATGCGGGCAAATCATTTTCAACGATTTTTGCCGAAGAATTCGACAGACTTTGCGTGTATAGGTAATAATACCTGCTATTCCGACTTGGTTGTGTGACAGACGTTTTCTTCCACACGAGATTACGTTGATTGTCTAAATCTACTTTTTGACGGAAGTGACCGAACAACTGTGAATGACGTCTCGTTATATGGGAATGACGTCACAGTCATCGTCACAGTCTGTATCTTTTGAAGCATCTCATTCTTCATGACGTCTTTCTGTGTCTGCATCCGCAAAATGTTTGTTCATTCCGGAATCTTTGTCATCTATGTTCAGAACTCTGTCCTTATAGTGTCAGACAAACAGGCCTCCTGAGCGAACCACTTTCCAAGGGAAGTTAAATTCGCGTATGGAAACAGTACTGTCGTCTGGGGTGCCGTTTTCAGTATTCTGAGCGTTGAAGAATCTGTAAAGAGAAGAAACGATAACAGCAGGAGAAATAAAAGTCGTGTGTGCATTTTATGTTTTTTTGGAGTGACGATTTTGAGTTTGAATCCGTTCTTGCCATGCTCCTAAAGCGTGTAACATACAATCTTGCATACGTTTGCTTTAGTAGTGGCAAAGAAGGAAAGCGTGTGACATTGAACTATGTTTAGACGGTTGTAATGTCGTAGAGCTCTCAGAATCTTACAAACGTTTTTGATGGCATTTTAAATGCGGGCTTGCGATTCAAATTTAAGATTATGCGAGTGCTACGCTTATAAACACCAATTGCAACTCTGACATTGGGTGAAAGTTCCAAAATGCTACTCTTTGGGCTTCACAGGGGTTGGCAGCTATGAAACAGGGTCTTGAAAATGTCTTGTTTGGGATCGTAAAAGGAAGGGCGTCTTCTAAGGGGTAGGTGGGTAACGAAGGTGAGTCGTGTGCAAGTATTTTCTTTTCTTTTCTTTTTATTTTGTCATTTTCTGGATATGTAATGAAAGACTGGTCCATTGATGATTTCCCCACGGAATACAAAACATATTCTGGTTATACCTTACCATTTCTACTGGGTGGTTATTTAAATTTGGTTGCTTGGTGTTTTTTTTAACAATAAACACCCCTTCAAGTTAACAGAGAAATAAGCAGAGGGGGGAATACTTTTCGGTGAATACCAAGTTACCTAGTCCTAACAAATAACCACCCAGCAACCAGTCTGAATCCTCGATAGCTCATAGGTTGAGAAACCACACTGTGTGGTCACTGCTTGGTGACTGAAAAGTTCTGAATGCTCAAATATTCGAAAGAGGAAAGAGCTCATACATACTGCATTTACACTATTCATTTCAGGTTTCAACACACAGAATCCAATATAAGATCCATAAGTTTGGTTGTTTTCTAAATCAAAATCTACGTTGTACCAGACACAAGGTCTCAAGGCAAGTAACTCTCATATTTTGTGTAGAAAATAGAGTTGTTCCCATTTTGCATTTGTACAAATAAAAAGACAGTAATCTGTAGGTCAATTATATTTCACTTCATAAATAGAACTTTTTTTCCCGAGATACTTAAACATGAAAAGAACGCAAAAATATTTGCCTTATCGTCTTAGCAGAACAACTATGTACTTTATTTTATTCGAAATTAAATTAACTGCTATAAAGAGTTTGCAGAATTGCGCAATTTTCACAGAACTCTTCAACCATGGATTAATCACATGCTTGTGCAGGTAGACTGGCTGAGTGAATAATACTTGATCAAAATAATTATGTGTGCTGTGGGCAGGCTGTCTGTCCAAGGACAAAAAATGTAACGTTGAGCTGTTATCTCAGAAGTTTATACAGCTAGACCTCTGAAACTTTGCACACTTTTAGGGTTTGATGATTTCACGAAGTGACCCCAGTTTCGTTGACCCTCATCAAATTTTGGGGTCACAGCGGGGTCATGTTCGTTTAATAAAAACTTAACGTTGATGTTATCTCAGATGTGTTTTTAGCTAGAGCTTTAATAGTACGCACACTTCTAGGTTTTGATAATCTACCAACTTGACATAAGATTGTGGGCGGGGATGTAGCTCAGTGGGTAGCGCGCTAGATTTGTATCCAGTTGCCTGCTGTCAGCGTGAGTTCGTCCCCACGTTCGGCGGGAGATTTATTTCTCGGAGTCAACTTTGTGTGCAGACTCTCCTCGGTGTCCGAACACCCCCGTGTGTACACACAAGCACAAGACCAAGTGCGCACGAAAAAATCCTGTAATCCATGTCAGAGTTCGGTGGGTTATAGAAACAAGAAAATACCCAGCATGCTTCCTCCGAAAGCGGCGTATGGCTGCCTAAATGGTGGGGTAAAAACGGTCATACACGTAAAATTCCACTCGTGCAAACCACGAGTGCACGTGGGAGTTTCAGCCCACGAACGCATAAGAAGAAGAAGACGACATAAGGTTGATTGACCTTCGTCACAGCCCACTTCGTCAACATCACGGGCCAAAGAATCTAGACACAGCCATCGTCGAACGCTGAAGAAGAAGAAGATTGACCTTCGTCAAGTTTTGGGGTCACAGGGGGTCATGTTCGAATCAAAATATCTTAACATTGATGTTATCTCAGGTGTTTTTGAAGCTTGAGCTTTGAAACTTTGAATACTTGAAGGATTTGATCATCTACCTACGTGACCCTAGTTTGGTTGATCCCTGTCACATTTTGGGGTCACAGTGGGGTCAAGTTTGTAAAAGCTTTACATTGCGGTTTTCTCAGTTATTTTTATTAAATTTCACTGAATTGTATGTGTTATTAACCAGCAGACATTACCAAAATTTTGCTTATTTTTATCAAATTTTAGAGTCCCAGCAGTTAGTGGAATCCTCCTTTTAAGACCTACAAGACCCTTAAGGCTTATGGACATGACGAAGAAAAGTCATATAAAGCAATTGCTTTTCTTGATTTATTTCTTTGCAAAATTGAAGAAAGGTGGATTAAATGGGTTACACACCTTTTCTCAATGATATATATTAAAAATAATGGTCTTGATTCTCGGTCATGAAAAAGCACTTTGACCATTACTTTTTAATATTTACTGAGCATGTTACCTGTACTTATTTCCCAATAACTCTTTAATCAGAATTTGTGTGGTGAAATCACATATGGAAACGGATCTCTGTTTGTTATATTGCAGGTGGAAAATGGTGATTCATGGGGCAATCGATGGCTTTAGCCGGGCCACTACCTTCCTCCATGCCACCGAAACAACAGGTCAGAGACCGTTCGGGATCTGTTTTTGGGTGGAACCCAACGCTTTGGACTCCCGTCAAGAGTCCGCATGGACCATGGTGGCGAGAATCTGGATGTCGTCGCCCTCATGAATGAACACAGGGGAGAAGGGAGAGGCAGTGCGATGCAAGGCCGCAGTGACCATAACCAAAGGATCGAGCGTCTCTGGCTCGACGTCTGGAAAGATGTGGTGAACCCTTACCATGACCTGTTTACTGCAATGGGAACACCACAGGCAGAAGGTGGTCTGGGGATACTGAACATGGACAATCCCATTCACTTGTGGGCCCTCCACTATGTTTTTCTGCCCAGGCTGAACCGGTCCCTACAGTGGATTGTGGAACAGAAGAACCACCAACCCCTGAGGACAGAGCGCAACAGAACTCCCCTGCAGCTCTTCTTCAGGGGGATGCTGGAGAGACGAGCCAGCACATCCACAGCAGTACAGGACTTCTGGAAAGGGAGAAGCCTTCAATCGATAATCGAGGACCATCCTTTGCCAGACAGTCGTTAGGATGTGCCTGCCACGGCTTGCCCCCTCTCTGAGGAACAGCTCGTGCAACTAACGGAGCGCATTGACCCTCGGAGTGGGCCACCCACCGATCAACATGGTCAGATGTTGTTCTCCAGTTCGTTGCCAACATGCTCGAGTAAAAAAAAAGTTAGCTTGTGGACACCCCAAACCTGAAGTGTATAGCAGACCTGTGAACCCATACGATTTTGCCATATTTTGTACGCTTGATTGTCCAGACTACAAGCAGATTGGTCAGTGGAATCACAAGAAAAATTCATTGTCTACTTTTATTTACAAGCGCATTCCAAAGCCGATCCAGTGTTTTGACACATGATTACTGCTTTTGTCAATGAAAGAAGCATTCGTTTTAAATTGTAAACTTATTAGGCTACTTGCCCTATCCGCTCCAGCCACGTAATCGTGCAATAAATCTGCAATATCTTGCATGGCGTTGGGAGGTGTGCCTCAATTTGCGGGTTTGCTTTCAGACCTCAGAGTAAGGATGTGTCTGGGTGCAGACACTTCGCCTTCAAAAAAGTTAATTTGCACTGAGCAGCATTGTGCTGCAACAATGTAAGCCTCAAAAACAATCATAAAGTTTGTTCAAAGTACCAAGCATGGTAGAAGGTATAAGCAACTGTTTTTTTCAAATTGGTTTAAATCTGCGCTCTAATTCTAAACCAATCTTTGTAAAGTGGAAAGTCATTCAAATAAAGCGAAATTATGTCCGCTGTGTATTTTATTATTTTTAAACACAGGTACTGCACCACGAAAACAATATTGCTAAAAAAAAAAAAATAAATATGTACACTTTGTGAAAGAAAGTTGTAAAGAAAGTTTTACACAATGATTTGCCATTAGGTTACCTGTTTAATTGCACCAAACAGACATGGGATTCTTCCGTAAAATTACGGAATTCCGTAAATTTTTAGGCTCCAGGGATCATTCTTGAGATTCGTGCAAATCCGCTGAGAAAATGTTGGGGTATATGTAGGTAAAGACCCAAGTTTTTCGGACGGTCCGCTGATCGCGACGCTCCATTCCATACTATTCTTGAACGGTTGGTTCCTAAAACGGTCAGACTGTTGCTGGTCGATCCGTATGGGAACGCGCTCTGTGTCTTTGTCTCCTACAGTCACTGTTTCAACGTAGCTATCGGGGATTCAGTATAAGCTAAAGCATACCGTATGAGAATGATTCGGCGCCATTTTTACATCGCTTCGAGCCACTTGCAAAAATGATGAGGAAGCTAAAGCGAGACGAAACCGTTCTATCCCGGGAAATTGACCAGCAGAAGTACAAGAAAAATCTCTGGAGATTCGACTGGCTCGATGAAGTTGTATCATTGAGCTGGAAATACGAGAAAGGCCAGAAGACACAAGACGTGAAACTGAAAGTTGGCGATGCTTTTGCTAAAATCAACTTGCCGGGAAAAGCTTAGTGCACTTTGTGCAACGATGTTAATGTTATCAACTACGGTTCCAATGGAAAGACTGCCCTCAAAAGCCACTTGAAAAGCAACAAGCACCTGACTATCCTGAAAACCCAGTCGTGTAATCAGTCACTGGGGTCGTTTGGCACCGACAAGGTAAGAACATTGAAACCACACCGTCACACGCCACCACCACCCCCCCCCCCCCCCATCTCTCTCTCTCTCTCTTTCTCCTCCTTATTTTGAGTCTTAGCGTAAAATTAATTTGAGAAACATGGGAAGGAAGAGAAAGGGAGGGGGGGGGCTATGATTAAGCTGAAATATGCATTTCAGGGCCATTTTTGTGTGTCTAAAATACTAAAAACCTTCAGCTTCTGGGGGCTTCGCGTTGCCCCTGGACCCTACTGGGGGCCTTCTGCGGCCCCCAGACCCCCACTTTTTTTTTCCTTAATTATCACTTTTTCTGAATCCCATGTCTGACCAAATTTCTTTTGATGTATCTATAGTATAGATTTATAAGGTTGAAAATTGCTGAAAGTTTTTAAAACAGACTATTGTTTTTGAAAAAGACCTTAGTGTATTTTTAGGTTTATTGATGCTAGATATATTTATATATATATATATATGGCTTGCCCAATCCAACGTATAAAGGAACTCATTGTTATTCAGCCATTAACCTTCGCCGGCACTCGTTATCAACTACACACGGACGCATTCGTGGGGCCGTGCAGACCCATGCTTCTCAAAGAAGGAAAAATGTGCATATCCTTCCGTGGCACTCGTGGGGCCGTGCAGACCCATGCTTCTCAAAGAAAGAAAAATATGCATATCCTTCCGTGGCACTCGTGGGTCCGTGCGGACACAGAAGGGTGTTTGATGCAAATATCTCAAACGAGTTGGAATTTTTTAATGAGCTTTTAGAAATGCCTCAGACACCTAAAAAGCTATCATCTCCTAAAAGCTCATTAAATTTCAGTGATAATTAATTAATTAATTAATGGTCAAATTTAGACTGCACACGGTATTTGGTAAAATATTATGGGTCTGCATGGCCCCACGAGTGCCACGGAAGGGTTTGCACAATTGTCCTTCTTTGAGAAGTATGGGTCCGCATGGACCCACGAGTGCCTCGGAAGGGTATACACGCTTTTCCTTCTTTGAGAAGTATGGGTCCGCACGTCCCCACGAATGCTTCCGTGTGTAGTCTAAATTTGACCATTAATTAATTAATTAATTAATTAATTATCACTGAAATTTAATGAGCTTTTAGGAGATGAAAGCTTTGTAGGTGTCTGAGGCATTTCTAAAAGCTCATTAAAAAATTCCAACTCGTTTAAGAGATATTTGAGACAATGACAAAAGGTGACGTTTTCATGTCAGTATGTCCCAAATGACATCACCAGTACATTTTTCATTCTATCTAATCTGTTTTCGTTCTATTTTTTCTAATAACATGCGTTAACAATTGATTGCCAACTGGAATGGAAGAGCACAAAAAGTGTAACTTGATATGTAGTTTCTCTAGAGGGAAAAACATCTTCCACTTTCATGTCAGTGTGTCCCATGCAACATACATTTGCCAAACAGCTATGTGTAAGTAGATTATTTGTTAGTGGTATAGAAAATACTGATCAACAATCAAAGTCAGTTTTCACATTCATTTTCTACCTATTTCTTATTTGTTTATTCTTTTGGCAATGGTGAAATGTCAGCAATCGTGTGTCATTCGGGACAGTAGACATGACACCTGACCTTTTGTCACTGTCTCATTTGCAATCAAACACCCTTCTGGGTCCGCACGGACCCACGAGTGCCTCGGAAGGGTATACACGCTTTTCCTTCTTTGAGAAGTATGGGTCCGCACGTCCCCACAAATGCTTCCGTGTGTAGTCTAAATTTGACCATTAATTAATTAATTAATTATCACTGAAATTTAATGAGCTTTTAGGAGATGATAGCTTGTTAGGTGTCTGAGGCATTTCTAAAAGCTCATTAAAAAATTCCAACTCGTTTAAAAGATATTTGCAATCAAACACCCTTCTGGGTCCGCACGGACCCACGAGTGCCGGCGAAGGTTAAAGACATTTTCCGAATTACAATGGTTTAATAGCCAACTTGCACAATACCCCTTTTGAACAGCTCTCTGGTGCGAAAGATAAGGAAGGTTCACTTCCCTACGGGCAAACGTTTTGCTCTCACAAGCACTGGTGTTCTCTGGCTTGTGTAAAAAAAACAAAATAAAATCTCAATCGCCTTACTTTTGTATACAGGACATGCTTGGGTACTTTGAACTAACTAAAGGATTATTCTTGCGGCTATTATTGCCGCAGCCAATAAACCTTTAACGACTTTGTGTGTGTCGGTGTGTGAATGCTCTGATTTGTTTTGCTATTGTGTTTTGCCGTGAGCTCTGGCGAGAAGGGGTGATTAATTTATGTTCATTATTATTATGTCTCACTGTGTTTTCACAGCTGTACAGAACAGTGAAAGGGATACTCGTTCAAACTTTGGTATGATGCCATGAGCGCCATAGTTTAACTAGAGTCAAATCAGTTATTTTTCTTTTTATATTCAATGGTGCCTCATTCACCCATATTCATCAGAACATAAGCTTTTTGCAACGTTCATTGAAGGTCAAGGTCCCTTTAAGTTACCTATCAAACCTCATAGTGGTGTTTATTGTTTATGGTTAGTGTTTTCCCCTGGAGCAATTTTTTGATTAGTGCTTTTGTGAACAAGAAACAATTAACAAGTGGCTCTATCCCATCTTCCCCCCCCCCCCCCCCCCCCTTCCACGTGGCGATATAACCTTCGTGGTTGAAAACACCAAATAAAGAAAGAAAGTGTTTTAAACATTTTCAGTTCTCCATTTAGTTTGGTGAAGTAGTGTAGAGCATTTTTTGAACATCAATAATCATGTATGAATTTATTGCATGTTTGTTGCTAGAATATTAATCATTCTTCTGCTGAAGAACTTTGTGCCTGATGAAAGTAAACATTGTGGTCAGTCGCATAGGTACCCCCCGCGGGTTTGGGGGAAGAATTTACCCGATGCTCCCCAGCATGTCGTAAGAGGCGACTAACTGATTCTGTTTCTCCTTTTACCCTTGTTAAGTGTTTCTTGTATAGAATATAGTCAATTTTTGTAAAGATTTTACTCAAGCAGTATGTAAGAAATTTTATGTCCTTTGTACTGGAAACTTGCATTCTCCCAGTAAGGTAATATATTGTACCACGTTGCAAGCCCCTGGAGCAAATTTTTGATTAAGTGCTTTTGTGAACAAGAAACAATTGACAAGTGGCTGTGCCTCAAAAGACATTCTTGTGCTGTGCTCTGTGAGAGGTGTTTTCTTTGTGCTTAATATTATTTTGTTTGACCTAGCTATTGATGTGTACATTGTTGTTAAACAGTTGTTTGTTTACCAGGGTTTGCTAGTGTGTGATAGGGTTCGTGTCCGTCTGAAGATGTTAGTTTCTTTGTTAGTCCTGTGTTGACAACTCTTCGACAAGCGCTTAGAACTGTACCCACGGAATACGCGCTATATAAGCTTCATATTGATTGATTGATTGATCTATCCCATCTCCCCCCTTCCCCCGTCGCGATATAACCTTCGTGGTTGAAAACAATGTTAAACACCGAATAAAGAAAGAATAGGCACCCCCTAACAGGGGCTCACATCCACGTCGGACATCGGACATACACGGATATTTTTTCCAAATGTCATATACTTTTTCATGCAAGAGGACATATGTCCTATTGTTTTTGTCACAAAGAGGCCATTGTCCGATTATGCTTTCATTTGATCCGGACATTGTCAGTACTTTCCAATTTACAGTAGTTTGATTTGCTACCTGGAGGGGCCAAAGGATGACATTCAAAAGAAACAGTGGGTGGTGAAGGTTGTGTAATTGTGGGCATCCACCAGAAAGCGCATGCTCTTCAGCAAGAGAAAGGAACAATCACAGTGAATTGTCGTCATTAGCTCACAGACAAAACAACACGTTGTTATTACTTTGATTTGTTCTGTTATACCTTTTTGCCAAGAAAATTAATTTATTTGTTCTGTTAATTGTGTGACAATAAACGAGTCACGTTTAATTAAATTTACGTTTTGTTGCAAAAAAACAAAGTCCTATTGATTTAGTTTTGTTCAGGACAAATGTCCTATCACTTTTGCATTGTCCAGGACATTTGTCCTATACCACCTCTCATGGATGTGAGCCCCTGCCCTAAAATCAAAGGTGAGTTTTAGATACTAAAATGTGCCAACAATTTTAACAGCACACCCGAGTCCCCTTTTTACTTTAGTTGCAAGATCAGTACATGTTCTATCACGGAATTTTGTTTTGTTTTTGTAATTATGTGTATTTAGAGATTTTTCAAACCAAACTACAGTATTAATCTTTGAGCTCAGATGTCCTACTTTTTGACGTATTGGTATGTTTATTCAAGGTAAGCTAGACGAATCATTTGTATCAGGAAACTAAAATAAATGAAATTCTGATTTTATGTGAAAAATTGAATCAGTATCACAACAATTTCAAAAATTATTCATATTATGTGCTGGTTAATGACTATTAAATTTGCAAGCCAAAGCTCCGTTTGCATTCTGAATTTTGCATGTAAATGTCCCATTTCAAAGATCACCTATATATTTAGGTGTGTGTGTAGTCTTTTTAAGAACATCAATTATATACATTTATTGGATCTTGATTGCTTGAATGTGTATGACACATAATTCTTGTGTATTAATAAATGTGTATGACAAGTTTGAATATTGGATAATACAAATTGTTTGTATGGATTTTGATTCCTGTATGGTGAGGCAATGAACATGTGCGAGTGAGATGTCTATGATGGACAGCAAAATGTAGTTATGGATTCATGGCTGCTAGTCTCATTTCCAGTCATATTAAAAAAAACAAGTTTTTACAAAAACACAAAACATAACTCAAGTTGTCTGCCACAAATACAATTAATTTTAATCAAACAAGTGTCATGCAGAAAATCCACTTTAAATAAGGAAAATCATCACAAAATGGAATGCATACTTTATGTTTATCACATCACAAGACACACTGGTAATACTTGGCAGGTGAGAGTTAACCCATCACACAATGGAATGAATATTTTTATCACATCATTAGACTGGTATTACTTGGCAGTTGAGAGTTAACCTATCACAAAATGGAATGAATACTTAATTTTTATCCCATCATAAGACTGGTAATACTTGGCAGTTGCGAGTTCATCCATCACAAAGTGGAATGAATACTTTAATTTTATCACATCATAAAGAATACATCGGTTCTACTTGGCAGGTGACAGCTGAACAGTTAGCAAAACAGTCACTATTTAATACTGGTTACAGAGACGAGGAATTGAGGCTGAAATTTATAAACTAAACAAGAAAGCTGAAATTGTGTGAGCCGTTTGTTCGTTCATGGGCTGAAACTCCCACGGCTTTTACGTGTATGACCGTTTTTACCCCGCCATTTAGGCAGCCATACGCCGCTTTCGGAGGAAGCATGCTGGGTATTTTCGTGTTTCTATAACCCACCGAACTCTGACATGGATTACAGGATCTTTTTCGTGCGCACTTGGTCTTGTGCTTGCGTGTACACACGGGGGTGTTCGGACACCGAGGAGAGTCTGCACACAAAGTTGACTGTGAGCAATAATAAATCTCTCGCCGAACGTGGGGACGAACTCGCGCTGACAGCGGCCAACAGGACTGAGCTACATCCCCGCCCTTGTGTGAGCAGTGACCTTCACTACAGAGGAGTGTAAAACTATAAAAGGAAAAGCAGTAGACAACGCCAGTTTTGGTTAATTTGGTAAAACATAAAAACAGACTATCGTTACACAGGGCACGAATATCACATTATCATAACTGTTACAAACGCTTTTGAGTTTATTAATTTGTATACCATTATGAGACAGTATAACAAAGTTGTTAGCGTGCAATTGATTTGTTTGTATCCGGTTTATGGTGTATATTGCCAAGTTTTGTATGGGACACTGTAACGCTAGTCCGAGTGCTTTTGATATTTTGCTGGCAACGTGTTATTCGTGTAGTAGGGGGGTTGAACCATTTATTCTGTACATTAGGTAACTGATACCTGATATGATGTGAAGTGCTTAGTTTACTTGATCAATAGTCGAGAGAAATACAATGCTTTACATGTTTTCCATGGACAGCGTTACACGGAACACGAAAGGCAGGCAACATAATGACAAACAGTGGTGCAAAAAAACAAATAAGAACAGAACACACTCTTGAAACACAACGGCAATTTAAATAATGCAAAACACAAACATCAAATCTTCGAAAGTCTCTCTCTTGCATTTAATAGCAAGTAAGAAATGATGTACGGTACAGGCACCCAAAATAAAGCTTATTTTACTGAGAGAAAAAACCCACACACACCTTGTCTTAATAATTTTAAGATTTCAAAGTTCAACGTTAAACACCCCCCCCCCCCTGCAAAAAGCAAAGAAAACAATCAAAACAAAAACAAGGTATGTAAAGGAGTATAGGAAACCGTTTAAATCAGGGTCATGTTTTTTTTTTCCTTTGCAGCATGACCTCAAATAATTCAGTTTGAATACATTTGTGAATTCTCTTCAAAATTGCAGAACAAACATTTTTTCGCAGGGCGTGTACAGAAAGAAACACCAACACCTACGGCTACCAAGCAAAAATAATGCGAAACACAAACATCAAATCTTCGAAAGTCTCTCTCTTGCATTTAATAGCAAGTAAGAAATGATGTACGGTACAGGCACCTAAAATAAAGCTTATTTTACGGAGAGAAAAAACCACACACACCTTGTCTTAATAATTTTAAGATTTCAAAGTTCAACGTTAACACACCCCCCCCCCCCCCCCCCCCAGGGTGTGTACAGATAGAAACACCAACAGCTACGGCTACCAAGCAGAAACTAAACGCACCATTGAAGGAAAGTTTTTACAATAAATAAAATCCACCCCCTTCAAGAACAGCCTGGGACAGCTTCTGCCTCAGTTCTTGACGTGTCGGGCAGACACCTGCATTCTGAGGGCACAAGTTGACACTCTGGGGAGTGGCTTTTCGGGTGTGTCCACAAACACCACGGTCAGAGGACTCTGGTACCCTCCTGGTACTGTGGACCGGCTCCCAGACATGAAAAACACGAAATCTGAGATGGTGGTTTCTCCGCACTTTCCATCTGAAACAAGACAAAAAAGAAATTCTGAAATAAAGGAAACATCATCCCGCTTTCTTAATAAGCATACAAGTACCAGGACTCAAAAGAGAGGGAATTATTGCATGCTTGTGTTCATTTGTAGAAGCGTAGAAATGTTAAGCATGCTTTGCGACACAGAATGAAATGCTATTTTGAAAGCGTAACTTTTCTTGAGACTTTTTTTGAGCTGCTTGACGTTCAGTTTGATATGTGAAGGCAAACGAGATTCATTTTCCCAAATCTTTGGAGCTTTCAGGGGTAAAACCATGTGTTTATCATTTGCTGCTTTACATACAAGTTATTCTCCTGGGCCGTTTCCCATTTTGTGACATGTATTTTCAGTCCTTAAAACATGTATTAAATGGCAACTTGAATGTATACTCTCCCAAAAAAGAAACTTGACACAGGTAAACATTGATGCTTTTTCAAATATATAATATATGTTAGAGGAAAGCACCAAAATTCAGTTTGAAGTTTGTCGGTTACATTGTTGCTAACAACTAACCCATAAAAAGAAAATAATTGAACCAAGACTTTACTGGGTGGTCGCCCTTTTATTGAATTGCAAAAATTCTCGTCTGCACAAAAATCATGTGCATGGAGAGTATCGAGAGTATACATATTTTCTTTAGTAATAATTTTTTTCCAGTAATACTCCAGGTTGTTAATGATGCAGACTTGCAACAAAACAACATAGAATATATATATATATTATTTTCTTGGTAGTGTTAGCAGTATTCAAATTCATGTCACAACTTCCGGTTTCCATGTTATGAAGGTGCTTTACTTTAAAACCTTTGTATTTTTACTGAACACTAAGACAAACAAAATGTGCAAGTATTTGTTATTCTATCTCTGCAGGCCAAGGATATTTATGAAACTAGTATTTGTGAATGAAATTAATTTGTACAGCTTAAATGTCTCAAGTTAAATTTAATAAAAAGTCTACTTTATAACATGGTTTTCCCTGGTACACAGCTCTGGAGATTAAAGCTGTGGTCTATTTATGACTTTCCTGGGCTACGAGGTTGAAAAATAGGGATACAATCATGTACAGAATTCTGTACAGCAAACGCTACCCGAAACTCCACCTATACGGCGTGTATGACCTTGAGAGCTTCAGTCAACGCTTGAATTTTTCAGGGATAACAGCCGGTTTGCTCTCTCAAGACTGATCATATTTTATCTTCAAGAGAGATCAAGGGGAAAAAATAAACGCCCCGGCGAAGATTCGAACTCTCGACTTCGTGTCTCATGTCCTAACCACTAGGCTACTGCGCCAATTGAGAAAATGAAGGAAAAACATTGATATGAATTCATGTTATGTTATTCTTGAAGCAGCATGATTTATATCTCTATCCGCCCATTGTTCAGAAGTTTGTTTGTTTGTTTGTTTGTTTGCTTAACGCCCAGCCGACCACGAAGGGCCATATCAGGGCGGAGCTGCTTTGACATATAACGTGCGCCACACACAAGACAGAAGTCGCAGCACAGGCTTCATGTCTCACCCAGTCACATTATTCTGACACCGGACCAACCAGTCCTAGCATTAACCCCATAATGCCAGACGCCAGGCGGAGCAACCACTAGATTGCCAATTTTAAAGTCTTAGGTATGACCCGGCCGGGGTTCGAACCCACGACCTCCCGATCACGGGGCGGACGCCTTACCACTAGGCCAACCGTGCCGGTTGTTCAGAAGTGAATACATGTATAACTATTTCTTAGATGTCTGGTTTCAACTGGCTTTGGAGAGATTCAATTACTGTTCTTGTCATTTTCTTGCATGTTGTAAATAGAGATATCGCAGCTATTTGCATGGCGCGAATGTCGTGTAGCATGACGGTGTAAACATGTACTGCGATTCTGTAAAACATGTTTGCAAATAAAGGCAAATTTTAATGTCAATTTTTACGTTTTTGCAACGCATAAATGATAATTCAAGCGTAGAATGATATAAAATTATCAATTTTTTATCTTTGACAATACTGGTGAAGTGGCCTAGCGGTTAAGACATCGGCCCCGACATTTCGAGGCCCCGATGCCTTGAGTTCGAATCCCTGCCAAGTCGTTTATTTTTTCTGCTCGATCCTTCTTGACAACAAATATGCTCAGCTCTGCGAGAGCAAACCAGATGTTACCACTGCAAAATTCAAGCGTTGACTGAAGCTCTCAAGGTCATACACGCCGTATAGGTGGGGTTTCGGGTAGTGTTTGCTGTACAGAAATCTGTACATGATTTTGTCCCTATTTTTCAACCTCGTAGCCCCGGAAAGTCATAAATAGACCACAGCTTTAACCCATATCAATCAAGGTTTGTTATGAGCCAAACGGCTTTCCATATGAGATTATATACGTACCACTGCCGCCGCCACCAAATAATCATAATATACACTTTACAACGGATTACACACACACACACACACACAGATAACAAGGTAATCTTGAACTTTAGCGTGACGAAAATGCACCGAAAATGGTGTACGTTGTCAACCATGGGACATCATCTACACGAAAGAGTTGTCTCCCTTGTCTGGTCACACGGATAATTCCTTCTTTGATGGGTCAAATGCATTCGTACAGTTCATCATCGGAGTTCATTCCGTAACTTCAAAGGGATCTAAAATGACTTGTTATGATTACAAGTACAGGTTCTACAAATTTGGAGACTTAAATGCCTCTGAATTAAGAGCTATGAATTTAACACGCTAAAGTTCAAGATTACCGATAACACGATATAGCAGCTAGTCTCTCGCACCGAATTCCAATATTTTGCATCTTTGGTCAAAAACGCGTACAGGCCTCCCTTCAAGTTCAACTTCTGGATGTGGATGCCCCACTGACTCGGTGTAGATCGTCACAAGAACCGAATTCGTCTGATAAAACAATTAACTTACCCTGCTGTGCGAGCCTGGGCAACAGCGTTAATTAAAACTGCACTCGCAAACCTTCCAAAACATCAGGGACATTTGCCACCCCCGCCATCTTGAGCTGTTCAGTCTGTCAAAAGGCGGCAAAGCGAGGCGATGAAGACGCCTATAAGCTTAGTGTTTTTCATGTGGATTCCCAGTCCAAGTTTTTAAGTCGCTTAACCACGTGACTAATAACTGATTAATACAGGTGTATTTATTATTAAATACAGGTGTATTTAATTTTAAATACAGGTGTATTTATTTTTAAATGCAGGTGTAATTATTTTTAAATACAGGTGTATTTATTTTTAAATACAGGTGTAATTATTATTAAATACAGGTGTATTTATTTTTAAATACAGGTGTATTTATTTTTAAATACAGGTGTATTTATCATTAATTACACCTGTATTTTATAATAAATACAGGTGTATTTAATAATAAATGCACCTGTATTTAATAATAAATGCACCTGTATTTAAAAATAAATACACCTGTATTTAATAATAATTACACCTGTATTTAAAAATAAATACACCTGTAATTTATAATAAATACACCTGTATTTAATAAAAAATACACCTGTAATTAATAAAAAAAAAATACACCTGTAATTAATAATGATACTTATTGTATACGTTTAAGAAATAAATACAGCTGTATTTATCATTAAATACAGGTGTATTTATTTTAAATTACAGCTGTAATAGTTATGAGCCAAACGGCTTTCCATACAGATTTGGTCGCGCGCGCCTTTAGAAATATATACTGCATGTCAAAAGAAACTGGACACGTGCGGAATAGATTAGAGAGTGTACCCTTGCAGTTTAGGCTGTTTGTGTCATCAAAGTTAGCTATAATGTTAGAAAGGCCATCGATGTTTTTCTCGCATGCCACAGACAACTTGATTTTCCATGATATAGTAAAATATGTTTCTATACAAAACACGTCAACATAAATACATTTGAATACGACAGGTGCATTTTAAGCGTAGGCCTTTAGTAGTATAAGGCAATTAAGGTGCCAAAGTCAAACGTTTTCTCAGGCAGAATAGCAAATGCTTTTTCTCCAGAGAGAGGTTTCGAGATATAGCATTCATTTGGTTGGAGTCCTAATGTGGGTTTTGTTAACTCAATAACTGTTTGGACATAACGGAGCCATGTCAGTTGCAATAACAGTTTGAACAAACTGTTAGTAGGTAGCCACGTTACGTCTTCGAGAGCGTGTTACTTTTTCTTGTTTCGATACCCTTTACGGAATGCATTGTGTTTTAGCCAGGAGGATGCGAGTTTCCATGACACCTTGGACACAGGTTAGATGGCATTCTTGCTTTGTTTGGTGTTTAACGTCGTTTTCAACCACGAAGGTTATATCGCGACGGGGAAATGGGGGAGATGGATAGAGCCACTTGTCAATTGTTTCTTGTTCACAAAAGCACTAATCAAACATTTGCTCCAGGGGCTTGCAACGTAGTACAATGTATTACCTTCCTGGGAGAATGCAAGTTTCCAGAATAAATGACTTAACATTTCTTACACACTGCTTGACAAAAATCTTTACAAAAATTGACTATATTCTATACAAGAAACACTTAACAAGGGTAAAAAGAGAAACAGAATCCGTTAGTCGCCTCTTACGCCATGCTGGGGAGCATCAGGTAAATTCTTTCTCGTCCCAACCAATATGGGACTCCCCCTAACCCGCAGGGGGTGTTATATGGCAGCCAGGTGAGATGCAATAACAGTTGGAACAAAGGGCCCAAGCTAGTAGGTAGCCAAGTTACGTCTTCCTCTTCCTGTTACTTCCTCTTCTGTCGATACCCCTTTGACGGATACATTTGCGTCATATCTGGGTGAAGATGGAGGGGGGGGGGGATGAGAGTTGCGATAACAGTTTGGACACAAGGTCAGTAGGAGGAATACGACCCGCTGTGTTCCACATTCCTCAGATAACCTTCCCTGACCATTACGTGCCTGTCTTAGCGGGTCTTTAAAATGCGCCCAAGTCCTGATTGTAGTTTGCAGTAAGTTGTAAGAGGGAGTCTTTACCATAACAAGGTGTACTTAGTTTCAGTCTGGAAGGTGGAAACCTCTTGAAAACTGTCGCACGCGCGGTGTTGTTAAGCCTCTTCTTCTTGTGTTTCTTACGAACTCATTCAGTCTGAGCAATTAAAAACAAAATGCTTGAACAACACGTTTCATTTTCTCAGTTCCGTACATGGCAAATGAGAGAGCTTCATTTAACCAAAAAAATAACACACAAAAAGAACAGTCGGCAAAACTGCTTGTGGTGATAATATTTTAAGATGATATTTTTTTCTTCAACTTACCGCATTTTGAGCCATGTAAAGTGTACGAATTTCACGAGAAGCACCATGTCCGCATTGGAAACTGCCTCGTGGTAAAAACCGCTGACATATTTTAATGTAATAAAACCTTGAAAGTATGCTTAGCATGTACCTTGCGGTTACATTAAATTCTCGAAACTAGGAAATTTGCGAAATCCCTGAAAATTTCAGTAAATTTGTGAATTTCCTGTTTCACTCGGGGATTTCACGAATTTCCTAAAAATTCTAGGAAATTTGCGAATTTCCTGAAATGAGCATGCCATTTTTTCAAAAATTTACTGAACAATGAAAAACGTTTCAGTAAATTTGTAAATTTCTTAAAAAAATAAAAAAGAGTCCGTTTTCTTTATTTTACATTGTGATTTTGATAGATTTACTGTTAGAAGAAAAAAACAAGTCGCGTAAGGCGAAATTACTACATTTAGTCAAGCTGTGGAACTCACAGAATTAAATTGAACGCACTGCATTTTTTCACAATGACCGTAGTCCGCCGGTAGTGCAAAAGGCAGTGAAAGTGACGAGCCTTTTTAGCGCGGTAGCGGTTGCTGTGCTGCATAGCACGCTTTACTGTACCTCTCTTCGTTTTAACTTTCTGAGCGTGTTTTTAATCCAAACATATCATATATATATATATGTTTTTGGAATCAGGAACCGACAAGGAATAAGATGAAATTGTTTTTAAAACGATTTCGGACATTTAATTTTAATCATATTTTTTATATTTTTAATTTTCAGAGCTTGTTTTTAATCCGAATATAACATATTTATATGTTTTTGGAATCAGAACATGATGAAGAATAAAATAAAAGTAATTTTGGATCGTTTGATAAATAAATAATTATGTATCGATTGGAGATTGGATTTCCCTTCTTTGAGTCATGTGACGTCAGAGGCCTACAAAACTTTATAATTGGGCGTTTCAGGTTGACCGAAACTTTAAAGGAACTACAAAACACACGTCATGTGTTTGATTGCATGTGTGTGTGCTGTTCAATGTCAAAACAACAACAAAGTCAGTACGTGACGTGTGTTTTGTAGTTCCTTTGAAGTTTCGGTCAACCAGTGAAACGCCCAAATATGAAGCTTGTGTGTTTGATTGCATGTGTGTGTGCCCGGGCTCGTTCAATCGTCAAAACAACAACAAAGTCATAGTACCTGAAAGGAATTCGATCGATACATAAATGTTATTTGCGTTTTTGACCAAAATATGACATTTTACACAGATCTCGACAGTCATTGTTCACCTCGACCGCTATCGCGGTCTCGGAGAACAATGACTGTCTCGATCTGTGTAAAATGTCATATTTTGGTCAAAAACGCAAATACCGTATAATATCACACCATGCATTGTCAATCTGAGAAAATATTTCAGTAAAAATGAAACCATGCTTTTTTCACATTTTGAAGATCTCTCTGCCCCCCCTCTCTCTCTCTCTCTCTCTCTCTCTCTCTCTCTCTCTCTCTCTCTCTCTCTCTCTCTCTCTCTCTCTCTCTCTCTCTGTGATTCTCGTTAAAAAAAATAATGGTGAAGGACTATCTCCTGAACTGTGAATGCTCTTCCACGCCCGGCTTCAGCTGTCAATCCGCTTGAAAATGAGCTGGCGAGAACATGCGGTGTAAAAAAAAATATTAGAAAGCGAATAGTTGGGGTGGGGATGGGGTTGTGGTGATGTTTGATGGGGGTGGGGGGGGGGAACCCTATAGGTATATAGTAATTATTAAGCAATGAAGAGCTAGATAGCATTATTCTCTCTCTCTCTCTCTCTCTCTCTCTCTCTCTCTCTCTCTCTCTCTCTCTCTCTCTCTCTCTCTCTCTCTCTCTTCACACAAATTCGACTTCCCCCCCTTCATACCCTTTTATGTAAATGTGGATTACTCTTCGCCTCGATCAAAATCATCCCTAAACATTTTTGCAGACATACAGCAGACGAGCTGACGTCATAGGCGGCCATTGAAATATAACCAACAGCTGAAACAGCCTCGTTGTGATCTGAGCAAAAATATGACGGCCCTTAGCAGAAGAGCATATAAACTTTAATCGACTCGGCAGAGGTTTTCATAATCGTCTGAACGAGTTGGACGGAGAAGGGGGAGGTGGGGGGGGGGGGGGTTAGAGGGGAAAAAGACAACATTGTGTGATTTTCTGACTTCTAATTATTGGAGGGATATCAAGACCGTACATTTTGTTTTAGTGAAATCGTTTTATGTTTTTTCCCTCTTCGCCTCTCGTGAATGAAAGGATTGTGTCCTGCTGTGTTTGCTTGCACGCACGCAAACTGTCTTGGTTTTTTTGTGTTAGAACCTTTGCACATGAAGGCATACATTTGTTATACTGAGTTGAAATTTATGGTAAGTAGCCCATACTTCTTCGCGAGGCGTCCGTGGGGAGCCCTGGCCCATCTGTAATTCTCCAGTTTTTCACTCACTTTGTTTGTGCTTTGTTTTGTGTTTGTTCGTGATGGGCTTTTCCGGTGGGTCTTTAGGGTAGTAGCATGTCGATGTGTACACGTATAAGCTTACTTATATTTTATATCGTTTCCTCCCAATTACCCGTTTTCATATGCACACATGTAGCGTTCACATTGCGTACTACATGTACCGCTACCTGTCCCAAGATAGACCAATTGGACCTAAAAGGTCGCAAAACTCAACTAGTCAGTCAAGTCAAGTCAAGTATTTTATTGTTTTGGGCCCAGAGGGCTTTAAAACAAAGATATAACTTTAACAAAAAAAGGTAACAAATCAGACAGTTAATATATATATGTATACAAATTGAGCGGACAAATACAACAATACTATAGTCATGTATCTATAGGTCCAATTCATTCTTCTTACTCGGCGTGACGTTATCAAATGGATCGGCTAGCTTTAGCCCTAAGGGGCACAACTCCGCTCATACTCTCTTCGCGCCGCCATATTGGATGCCGTCTTTGTTAGTTTTCTTCATTGCACTCTTGTTCTTTTTGCGTATTTCACTGTGTATGCAGACAAAATGAAGAAAGCTGTGCATGCATGAGTCCAAAGGGGATCTGCCTTTTTAACACAACAGCACAACATAAAAAGTAAAGCAAGAATACATTATTATATTCATTTATTTATTCTTTATCTCAAATTACCATGCAGACAGTGCACCAAAATTCACAAGATAAAGCTCTCAAGACAGGCAAATGAGGTACAATGCAGCTCAGGTAACTACTGCAAAGTATAATTTTCAAACCATCCTATCACAGTGTTCACTCTAAAGGCACAACCGATGGACAATTGTTGATTAGCGCACTGCACACAGCAAAAAATAACCAGTTATAACCGTCTTCTCCGCTCAGTAACTTCCTTCCAGTTGTCACCCTGATGGTAAACAACTTTAGGGATCCTAAAGTGTGCCTGCTGACTGTAGTGTTTGGCCACACAACGTGTCATTTTCACTTTTGTCGAGTCGCCACCCAACGCTCAAGCACTGTCAGAGATCGTGCAAGGCATCCAACATGGCGGCGGATGACCAATTCCAGAGAGTTACGACCCGTGATTCTCATACCGCGCGCGCCGAGTAGAAATGCTGTTGTTAACTTGAGTTTCTGCAATGGGCCTATATGTTGCAGTCGGTTTTTGGTTTCCACCCATTGTTCTGCATTATGGAACTTTCGGATATTAATGGGACACGACTGTTTCTTCCGGATAGCACCATGACATCTTAAAACAACACAGCATTCTTGGTGGCTTTGCCGGTTATCTTTGTACCAATAACCGGCTCCGACTATTCAACTTCTGTCTCAGTGAAGAGAAACTAAGGGGCTTGCCGAGACGCTGCGATGACGCCAGGACAGACTACTCCAACCAACGAGATGTATTCGAGATCGCATGGGTATTATAAGGCAGGTGCGTTTCAAGGTGCAAAGAGAAGAGACACATTACGTAATAACTTTAAGTCCTGTACGGTACCAAAGGTTTGGAAAGCAGAAAAGCAGACGACTAAACCCGGCTTGTCCAGCGAAAAACAGTGAGCGAAAAGAAAGACGGAGAGAAAGGAAAGACTGAAAGTGGAGTAGAAGCTATTCGAAGCTCAACCTACAAGTCCAAAGCTCTGAGCAAATAAAGGGCCTTTCTAGCTCCCGAAGACAGGGGAAGGCCACCAGATTTTCAGATGGGATTTTAAATGGAGCACAATGTTCCTTCGATAGGGAGAGGGAAGATTGGGGGTGGGGGTGGGGGGGGGGGGGCTTGAAGTCTGTCCTCGGTTGTAATCGCCAAGAATGTTTCGTTTACTTGCTCAGGATCCCTCTTTCTTTACGCTGCTCTGAAATAGGGACTGTACGTGTATTAGGGGTGAAGTCTCTCTCTCTCTCTCTCTCTCTCTCTCTCTCTCTCTCTCTCTCTCTCTCTCTCTCTCTCTCTCTCTCTCGCCCTCTAGCTCTCTCTCGCCCTCTAGCTCTCTCTCCCGCACACATATGTTATCAATGGAAAAAGTGTCATTATTGAATACATTCCAGCCGGAATTAGTTCGCAAGTATACATAAGAAGTACAGATGCATACACCATTCTGAGTTCTGTGCCTATCTGTCTCTGTGTGTGTCTCTCTCTCTCTCTCTCTCTCTCTCTCTCTCTCTCTCTTTCTCTCTCTCTCTCTCTCTCTCTCTCTCTCTCTCTCTCTCTCTCTCTTTCTCTCTCTCTTTCTCTTATACTTTTCCCCTAAGCGGTACATTGGTGATTGAGAAGAGATATATATCAAGACGCAAAAAAAGATTGAAAGACAGGAGGCCCGCCCGCCCGCAGTTGAACGAAGAGAGGGGGCAGAAAAACAAACAAGACGAAACGATCGACTCTCAAAACACACACAGTAGCAGCCAGGGAAATCGAGAAAAAGAGAGAGAGAGAGAGAGAGAGAGAGAGAGAGAGAGAGAGAGAGAGAGAGAGAGAGAGAGAGAGAGAGCACATTCACATAAAAAAGGTAGGAAGGAGGAAACTGAGTCGATAATGTGTGAAGAGAGAGAGAGAGAGAGAGAGAGAGAGAGAGAGAGAGAGAGAGAGAGAGAGAGAGAGAGAGAGAGAGAGAGAGAGAGAGAGAGAGAGAGAGAGAGCACATTCACATAAAAAAGGTAGGAAGGTGGAAACTGAGTCGATAATGTGTGAAGAGAGAGAGAGAGAGAGAGAGAGAGAGAGAGACACACACACACACACAGAGACAGAGAGAGAGACAGAGACAGATAGCGACACAGAGAGAGAGAGCGACAAAGAGAGAGAGAGGGGGTGGGGGCGGGGTATGGACTGACGGGTATCAGGTGGGTGGTGGGAGAAAGGCCAAAGGGACTGACTTTTCTCAATGAAGAGAGGACCATACAGTAGCCGAGTCCTTGCTGTGCTCAGAACGACTCAACACACGGAGTCCTTCTTCACTGGAGAAAAACAACAACTAAACTGGGTCACATCCTAAGGGGGTAAAAGCCAGCCTTGGACAAACACCATTCTGCACCTCCGTACTCGACCCCTCTCCGAGGATACTCTTTCTGAGCTCTGAGCTACACCGATAAACACGACGTGCCTCTTGTCCTGTCTTGCCTATAATCCTGGAGTGAACGGGAAGACAGCAACTACAGTCTGACTGTTTTGGAAAGGAAGGAAAGAGAGAATGCCTACTGTCCTACAGGCTAAATATTTCGCCTCTTTAAGGACATGATTTGGGTTATATGATAGTTTGAGGTTTTACGCCCTCACGGCTTTTGATGAGATCCTCAAGTGTATGCGTGTTTAGGTGGTATCAGCCATCTGCACTTATGGCAGAATGACCGAGGTCTTTTACGTGCCATTGTGATGACACGGGGGTGGGACATGGCTTCCGTCTCTGGGTCTTCACATAAATTTGACCCGTGTCCGTCCCGGCCCGAAATCGAACCTGCGACCTGCCGATCACAAGTCCAGTGCTCCGTACCAACTGAGCTACCGGGCCATCCAAATTGTTTTACAGCACAGTTTACCATTATATGTATAGGGATTTTTGACTTGTTCTCTTGAGGAAGGCCGGTTTATTACATGCACTGCTAGCCGGAATTTACAGCTTTGTTTTTATTTTGTTTTCGTTTATTTGTCGATTGTAAATGTATTTATCTACTAATTGATTGATTTATTCATTTATTTATTCGCTGTTCTGTTCAGAACAGATGTGGGTCTAGTCTGCCTTGGTTATACGGACCTGAAAAGAAGACATCAAATACCGGTACACGTTAAATTTTTCACAAGTACAGTGTAATGTTTCGTCCATTGTTTGGCTCTTCGTACAAGAAAGGCAGCAAACTCCAGTTCAAACTGTATTGGACATTGGGACTGGGATAGGGGGGGAGGGGGGTTAGGAGGTCATTGCTTGTTTTTGTTCCTGTTAAGAGCAATAAACAAGTATTCTGTCTTGCTTGGTTTTTTTCTGTTAAGAGCAATGAACAAGTATTCCGTCTTGCTTGGTTTTTTCTGTAAAAGAGCAATAAACAAGTATTCCGTCTTGCTTGTTTTTTTTCTGTAAAAGAGCAATGAACAAGTATTCCGTCTTGCTTGTTTTTTTCTGTAAAAGAGCAATAAACAAGTATTCCGTCTTGCTTGTTTTTTACTGTTAAGAGCAATAAACAAGTATTCCGTATTGTTTACAGATCTGAAATAAAGGCAACAACTGAGTACAGTTTTGGGGTTTTAACAAGACAGCAAGTATATTTGATCGTTTCGCACAGTTCTTTGCTTGTTCTCTCCAGAAAAGGTAAACAAGACCGTATAGCCTCTCCACACCTGAAAGGAAGACAACAAGTACAGTTTAACGTGTCACAGATATTTTTGGCCTTAATGTTCAAACAGCAAACACCCGTGGCCGTTTTAAGTCCTGTCTCAAAGTCTCACTTACGAGGCCTGCACTTTGTGAACTTTGAGCAACAGTTAAAAAACGTTTCCTATCCTCAAAATGCAGAGCTTAAAGAAAGACAAGCTCATGGGTTTGTAAGTACAGCAAACAAACAAGAAACGTCACTCTCGTCAGCTGCATACAGATGTATACTTTCTGTAAGAAAGTTCAACTGATCGTCAGAGGTTTGTTTGTCTGCTCTAAAAATCCTCCCTCAGCTCCACAACATCTTTAGGAAAACATGGCTTTTTAATTTCGTCTTGTCAGAGTTCGATAAACAGTTGCCACGTCCTGTGAAGATCCGTCGCGATATAACCTTCGTGGTTGAAAACGACGTTAAACGCCAAATAAAGTAAAGTAAAAGTCCTGTGAATATCGCCTTCGCGAAGATCTTTTCTGGGACGAGTTAAGATTTGGAGTCTTGGCTTCCCCCGGAAACGAAGTATGGCTGCCTTAATGGCGGGGGAAAGACGGACACGTAAAACCCCACTCGTAGGTCCTACGAGTGTACGTGGGAGTTGCAGCCCACGAACACAAAAGAAGGAGTCCTAAATTTGTCAGTGACAAGTTTGACTTTTTGTGGAAGTCTTGTCCAAGGTTTCTTCTAAAGTTCAACACTGTCTAAATGGTCCATGTGCTGCTCGTAAAAGAAGACATACACGTTGCTGAGCGGGAGTGAGAAGTGACGTAATCTTATGACTTTTGTCACCAGCTGCATACCAACCGTACGTGTAAATATTGTTTTGGTTTTAACTGTAAGAAAGCATTGTAGAGAATATTCTTTGATCCGAAAAATGATGTGATTTTTAATATGCAGACCATTTAAACCCTTGAGCTATGCCGGCGTTTCACACTCGTGCGTGTGCGTGTGTGTGTGTGTGTTACAGTTTTAGTTTTTCTTCAAAGGAATATCACCCAAACCTGCCATCTTCTCCCTCTCCCTCTTCCCCCGCCCCCCACTTCCGTCCTCCCTCTGCTCTCTCATTTTCTCTCTTTCTATCCCCCCCCCCCCCCCCGCCACACACACACACTTTCTTGTTCACACTGTCTCATAACATCGTTGTAATTTTCCTCAATGACTTTTCTCCAAACGGTCCTCTTTCCCCGCGCACTCAACTCACTCGTGTTTTCTCCCCGCCCCCTCGTTTTAGCTTTCCCCTTTCCCTTTTCCCCTAGTCAATAAAATGTTGTCCCTGTATACAGCCCTAGCCCTTGAACCCCTCTTTCACCGCGAGCGGAGAGGGTTTTTTTGTGCTGCTTTTTTGTGGGATTTTTTTCTGGAGGTTTCTGGTTCTGTTGCGAATCCGTGCTCTGTGTCTCTCTGTCTAGTTGTGTCTTTCTGTCCGTGTGTGCGTGTGTGTGTCTCCTCTCTCTCTCTCTCACTTTCTCTGTCTCTCTCACACATTCTCTTCTTCTTCTTCTTCTTCTTGTTGCCGCTACACGTGGAGACCAGTCCAATTTAGAAATGTAGTGGTCATCTGCAGGGACGCCGCCGTGCCGACATTCTCTCTCTCTCTCTCTCTCTCTCTCTCTCTCTCTCTCTCTCTCTCTCTCTCTCTCTCTCTCTCTCTCTCTCTCTCTCTCTCTCTGGTTGTCTGTGTGAATGAGTTAGGTTTGCCAAACATACCGTTTCGTTTCCTCCTCCTTTTTATATTTAGTCAAGTTTTGACTAAATATTTTAACATCGAGGGGGAATCGAAACGAGGGTCGTGGTGTATGTGCGTGTGTCTGTCTGTCTGTGTGTGTGTGTGTGTAGAGCGATTCAGACTAAACTACTGGACCGATCTTTATGAAATTTGACATGAGAGTTCCTGGGTATGAAATCCCCGAACATTTTTTTCATTTTTTTGATAAATGTCTTTGATGACGTCATATCCGGCTTTTCGTGAAAGTTGAGGCGGCACTGTCACGCTCTCATTTTTCAACCAAATTGGTTGAAATTTTGGTCAAGTAATCTTCGACGAAGCCCGGGGTTCGGTATTGCATTTCAGCTTGGTGGCTTAAAAATTAATTAATGACTTTGGTCATTCAAAATCTGAAAATTGTAAAAAAAAATAAAAATTTATAAAACGATCCAAATTTACGTTTATCTTATTCTCCATCATTTGCTGATTCCAAAAACATATAAATATGTTATATTCGGATTAAAAACAAGCTCTGAAAATTAAATATATAAAAATTATTATCAAAATTAAATTGTCCAAATCAATTTAAAAACACTTTCATCTTATTCCTTGTCGGCTCCTGATTCCAAAAACATATAGATATGATATGTTTGGATTAAAAACACGCTCAGAAAGTTAAAACAAAGAGAGGTACAGAAAAGCGTGCTATCCTTCTTAGCGCAACTACTACCCCGCTCTTCTTGTCAATTTCACTGCCTTTGCCATGAGCGGTGGACTGACGATGCTACGACTATACGGTCTTGCTGAAAAATGGCAGCTACTTGACTAAATATTGTATTTTCGCCTTACGCGACTTGTTTGCTTTCTTCTTCCCCTCCCACAACGGAGACGAATAATCAGACCTCCAACCCCTTACCGTTTATAATCTCTGACTATTCATACCGCCTGCCTGTTTGACTTTGTGTGTGTGTGATTCTTCCGTGTATCTCTCTCTCCCTCCCGCCTACTGTTTTATTCTCGAGTCTTTTCAGGACACCATCGTCAAACAGACACTATCATTCGTACAGGTATGCTATTATTTATCAAATTATTGCTTGTCGTCTTCGTTGTCGCCTCAGTTTTCGTCTCTTACCCGTGATTGTCATTGATTGAAGCTGTCATTTCAGGACATTTGAGATTTATACATGTATTACTCTTTAATGAAAATAAAAAAAATTAAAGGGAAAAATAAAACAAAAAGAAGATGCTGGAAGACCTTTGTGCTTTAAACGAAGGTATTGTCAACGTTAAGACTATATAATGCGCTCTAGACCCAAGTTGAAACACAGAAAGAGTTTAATCCCGAGCATAATAATCTTAAACTCAGTTTGCTTTTGCGTCAATCTTATTGCTTCGCATAAAGATGAACCGATAGACAAAAATGCAACCGTGTCGTATTCAAATGAAGGGACAAATGTGACGGGCGCTGTGGCGGGGTGGTAAGACGTCGGCCTCTTAATCGGAAGGTCGAGGGTTCGAATCCCGGTCGCGGCCGCCTGGTGGGTTAAGTGTGGAGATTTTTCCGATCTCCCAGGTCAACTTATGTGCAGACCTGCTAGTGGCTTATCCCCCTTCGTGTGTACACGCAAGCACAAGATCAAGTGCGCACGGAAAAGATCCTGTAATCCATGTCAGAGTTCGGTGGGTTATAGAAACACGAAAATATCCAGCATGCTTCTTCCGAAAGCGGCGTATGGCTGCCTTAATGGCGGGGTAAAAACGGTCATATACGTAAAATTCCATTCGTGCAAAAAACACGAGTGTACGTGGGAGTTTCAGCCCACGAACGCAGAAGAAAGGGACAAATGTCACTGTTTCACACACGCATTAACTGGTTGCTGAATCATTCAATTCTGGAACAAACAAAAATACTTTTGCTGCTGTTATCAGTGATAAATTGCACTTCACATTCGCATCGAAGCCGTAAAGATAAATCTCTTAACATTTTCATCTCAAGTTATACGATTAGCAGTAATATTTCACACACAATGGCTCTTAAAGAAATCGCACAGTATAATACTGAGAAGACAAAAACACCTAATTGGCCTGTATCGGCCTGTACTCTTTGAATGAGTGGACGTCGTTCCTTAAAAACCGTTTTATCAGCAGGAGCGAAAATAACATTTCACAAGAAGTGTAAACACGTTGTTATTATTGCTGGCAGTTTAAAGAAAAAGCAGTAAATCGGCCTCTGTTGATTCAGTCTACGAAAGAGGGGTGGGGGGTAGGGAAGTGTGTATACATGTGTAGAGGGACACACACACACACACACACACACACACACACACACACACACACACACAGGGGGAAATGTGATTTCCAGGGTGTGTGTGTTGTTTGTTGGTGTTGGCTGTCAGACAACGACGAACAGCACGTGCACGGCAGATACAGTAAAGCGGTGTTTACATGGCGCACACCGCGCCGCCCCGCGGCCGTTTCCCTGTATCAAGGGCCTTTGTCCTCTACACTTTCTCTTCAACTTGCATACCTTATACCCCACGTTTCTCTGTACCTTTTCCCCCTCGGTCTTTGCATCTTCCTGTCTTTGATTGTGTCGTAAGTGTGTGTGTGTGTGTGTGTGTGTGTGTGTGTGTGTGTGTGTGTGTGTGTGTGTGTGTGTGTGGTGTGTGTGTGTGGTGTGTGTGTGTGGTTTGTGTGTGTGTGTGTGTGTGTATGTGTGTGTCGGAGCCCGGGGGAGGGGTGTGTGTGTGTGTGTGTGTGTGTGTGTGTGTTTGTGTATGTGAGTGTGTCTGTGTCGGAAGGGGGGGGGTCGGGTTGGGTTGGGCCGGTGGGGGGGGGGAGAGAGAGAGAGAGAGAGAGAGAGAGAGAGAGAGAGAGAGAGAGAGAGAGAGAGAGAGGTGAACTGAACATCATATGTAACCCTCACAAACGCCTTCTTTTTTGAACTCCAATCATGTTCAACCCTTCACCCCAATCCGCTCTTATACACTTCGACCCCAATGATTAAAATCACAAAACCTCAATGACTTTATGTATTTCCGCGCAATAACCGATTTACTTTGAAGGCCTTTTCACAAGCTTGTAAACACACGCCGCACTATCAACAATCTTAACAATCAGTTCCGACTGTGCACTACTCGTTCTCGGAGATTTAATCATAATGAACAGAAGTTACATGTGGAATCGAATGCAAGTTCATAAAGTGCACCCATTGAAGTTTCACCCCTGATACTTTTCTTTTTGTCAGGAAGTTAATTCCCCCCCCCCCTCTCTCTCTCTCTCTCTCTCTCTCTCGCTCTCTCTCTCTCTCTCTCTCTTTTTTACATTTAGTCAAGTTTTGACTAAATGTTTTAACATAGAGGGGGAATCGAGACGAGGGTCGTGGTGTATGTGTGTCTGTGTGTGTGTGTGTGTGTCTGTCTGTCTGTGCGTGTGTGTGTGTAGAGCGATTCAGACTAAACTACTGGGCCGATCTTTATGAAATTTGACATGAGAGTTTCTGGGAATGATATCCCAGGATATTTTTTTCATTTTTTCGATAAATACCTTTGATGACGTCATATCCGGCTTTTTGTAAAAGTTGAGGCGGCACTGTCACACCCTCTAATGAATGAGTTTAGTTATTAAAAGTCGAAACTTATTCTTATTCTCCATCATTTTCTGATTCCAAAAACATATACATATGTTATATTTGGATTACAAACAAGCTCTGAAAATTAAAAATATGAAAATTATGATTAAAAATAATTTTCTGAAATCGATTTAAAACCAATTTCATCTTATTCCTTGTCGGTCCCTGATTCCAAAAACATATATGATATGTTTGGATTAAAAACAAACTCAGTAAGCTAAAAAGAATAGGCATACAAAAAAGCGTGTTATCCTGCTCAGCGCGACCACTACCGCTCTATTCTGCATGGCTTGTCTTCTTCTTCTTCTTTTCGATCGCCGATCACACTTGGAGTCCAGATCTTGAGATATAATTAGTGGTCCTCTGCAGCGCAGCCACTGGCCCGTACAGCTTGTTGTGCAGGGACTCCGGCAATGGCCAGATTTCCTCTCTCAGCACCTGGTGGTTCCTGCAGTCTCGTAGGATGTGGTCGATTTCACTGCCTTTGCCACGAGCGGTGGACTGACGAAACTACGAGTATGTGGTATTAGTGAAAAAAGCAGCGCGTTCAGTTTCATTCTGTGAGGTCGACAGCTTGACTAAATGTTGTTATTTCGCCTTACGCGACTTGTTGTTTTTTTTCTCTCTCTCTCTCTCAGAATCTGATTATAAAAATTTGCAAGTATTACCATTTCAAAAAAGATTAATGTATAATAAAGGTGTTATGATGCATAAAGTGATGTCAGGATATGCACCGGAGACATTACGTGATAATTTTATTTTGAACTATAACAGACTAAAAATCATAACACCGACTCCACGTATTGACCTTTTCAAATCAAGCCTTCTTTATTCAGGTGCGGTCCTATGGAACTCACTGCCTATTTTTCTTAAGCATAAAACAAACACAGACAGCTTCAAAAAAAATTATATGTCGCACATAATGCAACTAAACATGTGCTGAATGGTTCATCAATTCATTTAAAATGTATGTGCATGTTAAACAAAATTATAATAATATGCAGATCTAAATTAAGTTATGTTAAAAATTGACACTTGGAAATTGTACTTAAAATGCAGCATGACAATTTATTTTTTAAATTTGTATCTGTATAATTATATATATATATATATATATATATA